>NW_006289214.1:701461-704203 GCF_000327345.1 Myotis davidii
TATTTTTGGATTCTTTTTCTTTTTGTTTTTCTGGTTGGGTGTTTTTTGCTTCTTCGTATTTCAAATCTTTGACTTGATTCTTGTGATCCTCTAGTCTGCTGTTGTAACTCTGTATAATATCCTTTATTTCAGCCAGTGTATGCTTATTTTCTAGTTGGTCCTTTTTCATAACCTCAAGGGTCTCACTAGATTCCTTGAAGGTCTCACTAAATTTCTCAGTTGTTTCTAGAGAATTCTTGAAAAACCTTAAAAGTGTGGTTTTGAACTCTATATCCAGTCGTTTGCTTTCCTCCATTTCTGTCATTTGTGACCTGTTTCTTTGTCTCCGCATTATTTATGCTTCACTGTGTTGATAGAGTGACTTTCTGTGCTAGGTGTCTTTTAGGGTCCAGTGGCTCAGCCTCCCCAATTTCCTGAGGTCCACACTCTTGGTGCATCCCCTTGTGGGCTTTGTGCACAGTCTTGTTGTAGTTAAGTCTTGATTGTTATAGGTATCACTGGGAGGAATTGACCTCCAGGCCAATTGGCTGTGAGAATCAGCTGTGTCTGCAGTGGGAGAACTTCTGTGCTGGAGACACCCTTCTGGGGCAAGGCTTGCTTCAGTGGGGCTTTGGTGCTCACTGAGTCTGCCCCCTGAGTGTGTTCCTTATGGATCTGAGGAGTTGTAATCTGGATGGTCCCACTCTGACCACTGGGTACACTGGCTCTTGGATCTCTAAGGAGGTGCTAATTTAGCCTCTGCTGGAGGCTATCCAGCAGGAGCCCAGCTGTGAAGCAATGCAAGCTGCTGTGGGGCCTTGGGCCTTCTTTTGTAAGTTCTGAGTTTCTCTGACCCAGCTGCAGTTTGTTAGGTAATTTTCAGATTGCAAAGGGCCAGGATTTTCATATGCAAAAGTCTCTGTGTACCACTTGGGTGGGGCGGCGTCTCAGGGGATCAACAGGGCGGAGCAAGCAGCTATGGCTGCTCCCCAGTCCTACCCTAAGAGTCCCCGCGTCTCAGTGTCCTGGTAATTGCTGTAAGCACCTCTGAGAGCAACCCGCCCTCAAGTTCCGACTGATGCCAGACAGTCCATTTTCTCCCCATATGAGTCTGGGTCTCCAGAGACTTGCCCAGAACTGGCGTTCAGAGCAGTAGGGAGCTTGAGATTCCCTCCCAATTGAAAAAGACAACTGTGTCCTCAGTTGCCAGCCCTTTCCACGTGCGCCTCTGTACCTCTGCACTTTACTTCTGCACCTCCTCTGAGTCTCAGTGTGCTTTTCTCTTTCCTTCTAGTTGTAGAATTTCCACTCAGCCAGCCTTCCTGCGGTTCTGGATGATGTTTGTTTTATCTTTTAGTTGTATTTTTGAAGTGGTTGTGCGAGGCAGCAATTTCTGGTGTTTACCTATGCCTCCAACCTCGTTCCTCAGATTTGTCCTTTTTTCAATATAATTGCACTTAATTATATTTCTATGCCTTTCTGGCCCTAGACTTTACATGTGTTGCCAAAATCCCATATGTTTCTTCGATTTTGAACATGAGAGTGTTTGGTCATTCCATTCCACATTTCCCATAACATCCTGGGCTCTATATGGAAAAATACCATCAATTCCCAATAGCATCATTGCATTCCAAAGGAGTAGCAACTTTTGTGAAGGTCATCACCTGCCAGGATTATATCAGCATAAATAAAAGAGCCATTCTTACCCTCTGACCCCTCATTAACCCCTCCCACCCTATTCAGGTCCACCACTCACAGCTCCTCCCCACAGGCATCCCCACCCCCAATTCACCCACTCACCCCAATTAAGAGTGGGGCCTGCGGGCCAATCACCTGCAGCCCCTCCCCCCAGCCAGCCTGGCCCTGATCAGGTTCCCAGGGCTGGCCATCCAACCTTCCACCTCCTCCTCTGAACAGGCCCAGTCCTGATATGCCCCAATTGGGGCCAGGCTGGCCAGACCCTACCAGTGCACGAATTCATGCACTGGGCCTCTAGTAATAATAATAACAAGATGACAAGCAACAACAAAAGTCTTAATTAACCAGCTACTATATTTTCATTACTTAAGTGACAAATGGAAAGGGAAATTATATGAAAACTTCTCTTAAACATAGATGACATGGCTTTAATGGTGTCTGTAACCTAACTCGAATTATTAAACAAAATGCTTCTCATTTTATAAGTTTTGGATGATGGGGAAATATGAAGAAAGATGCATACTAGGTACATCATGACATTCATATGGCATTCTTAGATTTTCTTGAGTTAGTCTTAAATTGTCAATGGTTTTGTCATCCAGAGCTCACTTTAAACCCATTTGCTTATTCATGCAGTGAACAGAACATAAAGATTGAAAATTAGTGGGAGAATATTAAATGAGGAGATTTTTGAAAAATCCCTGGAAAGAAGTTTTAGTCTCTTTGTAGGGCTATATAATTCAGTTGTGCACCTTGCGCCCTGCCTTTACATAGTAAGACAGGTAGGAACTTCAGGCAGCCCATGCTCAGTTGCACAAATGTCTGTATAAGTTTGTATTTATCCTAAAAGTACGGATGCCTTTTTATAATTTGTTATCCCATAGGGGAAACTATTTTTTCATGGAGTTTTCCTGGAGAGAGAGGAATATATAATTTGTTTAAGACAATTTGTATTAACAGAAGCCTGATGACAGTAACAATTGCATAGTATTTTTGTCTAAATTATTCACCTATGACTAAGGAAATGAGCTCCTCTCTCTCATCTCTCTCTCTCTCTCTCTCTCT
>NW_006289214.1:704362-711053 GCF_000327345.1 Myotis davidii
TTATATATATAGTATTTGATAGTTAAAACATTTCCATGTGCCACTTACTAAATAAGAAAAAAAAAGTTAGGTTAGTTCAAGTATTATTTAGAATATTAGCAATACCTGACAAAGTCAAAGAGAAATGTCAATCTAAGGTACTCACCCAGTCATCTTAGGGATTTATAGTCTTAAATTGTTTTTTGAATGAGAAAAAACAAAGTATCACTAAGAATTTATTCATTTCTCCATTCTCCAATCTTCACTTTGCCTGTTTAAACAATACTTATATTTTTCTTAGTTGGGCAACACATTCATGCTTGCTGCCAAAAAGACAGAACATCTGAAATCTGTTTTTAAGCAGTGTCACTTTTTCAAAGTAATAGGCACAACAAGAAGAAAAGAAACATCTGCTATCTGCAGATTTTTCCCCTCTTTCCTCCCCAACATCAATCTAGCAAGACTTTGGCAAGCAGCGCCTTGCGCACTAAGTCACAGAAATGTCAAAGGGGCGTAGAAATGAGAGTGGACACCTCTGTTGAAATGTCACTTTGAAAGTAAATAAAATCAATTGAAGAAATGCCATCTAAAAACAAAAAAGTTGGCAGCCGGATAAGTTGCACTGTACCATAGGCAGTTGAAGTAGCCACATACAGAAATGAGCCTTTTTTCCTACAGTTTTTTTCATAAAATGGTAAAACACAATAGACATGAGCCCCAATTTAAAATTCAGTGGCACTTTATTGCCTTGAAATTGCTTAACTAAGACTATTTTCTACTGAAAGTGAACTGGTATTTTAAATAACATCATGTATTATATGTGAAAAACCTTGTTATTTTTATTTATAAAATTGCCTTCAGGAATATTAGTATTAAGTGTCAGAACAATTCACTATGCAGTAAGGTGTAAAGCTCATAGATTCGGGATCGCTGGGTTTAGATTTTTCAGCTCTACCTTTCAGCTCTGTTGTCTGCGAGCAAGTTACTTGAACTCCCAGTGTCCAATTTTCTAATCTGTAAATTTTGATCGTAATAGTATCTAACTGGATATTTTTGAGTATTAAGAACAAAGTACTTAGAATTGTACCTAGCATGCATACATACTCAGTAAATTTTGCTTATCATTATTAATTAAACTAATATCTATCTGTTAGCAGGTAGATATTAGTTACCAGAACTATGTCTTCATAGAAGTGGACAGTATGTAGCCATTCTATGGGGAACTGTGCGCACTTAATCAAAAACATGATCTTTCAGTTTCTTTTTTGTTGTTGTTGTTAATGAAAATAAGCTTTATTACATCAAGTAATAAATACATACAAAGTTGTAAACACTATAAGTCACTTTCTCACAGATGTTTGGATCCACTGATGGGAAAGTCAGAACTGAAATCTACATACATCCTTAGGGGAAATTTCAGGGGTCCTTGTCAGGTGAGGTTCAAGGTTGAGGTTCGATAAGTTGCTCTTTCTTCTGTATTTATAACTTGTACATTTTAAAGATTGACTTCAAAGTACTAATAGCCATGCAAATGCTTAAGCAAAAAAAAAAAAAAAAAAAAAAAAAGGTACATTGAGCAGAATTTATACTGTGTGGTGAACGGGCACTGGCTACTATAGCACTGCCTCAGGGCTTGCTGAAACAAACCCTCAGAGTTGAATCAGCTCAGAAGAGAAACAAAGAACATTGTGAGTAACAGAAATGTATCCAGAAGAGAAACACGGTGTCTGGGAGGCCAACTACAGTTTTCTGTGATAGGTAACTGACATGCATCATGTAAATCAATGCTTAAAAAACACACACACAAAGCACCCTGGGTAGTTACTAACAATATGCAAACCTAATGACTGCAAAAATCTCTTCTCCATCTCAGCAACGGGAGGTTTGGAGCCTGACGAACCATGGGAGGGGCATGGGGAGGAGAAACCAAGCTGTTATCATTTGAAACCAAGTTTCATCTGAAGGGAGGGTGGGGGCATGAGCTGTCATTCTTGGAAGAAGAAGGAAAGCCTTTCACGATGACTCAGAGACTAGGACCTGGCCTTCTGCTCTGTCTCGGCCAAGCACTCCCGAACCAGCCCTCTTGTGTGGATGATGCCTCATTTCAGTCTCTCCATCGTGCTCTTGCTGCCCGTGTACATGGTCAGATCTTCTTCCCCAGCTCTTCGATGATGGCCAGCAGCTCAACATATTTGTTCTGGGGCACCTGGCTATTCCCTGCGTGTATCCTAGAGATGGTGGTGGTCCATAGTCACTCATCAGCTGGCGGTACTGGGAGGACGTTGCCATGCTGGTGGAAGGCGGGTGGACTCCCAGCGGTGTTGAGGGAGGTGGCAGGCATGTGCGCCGTCAAGTTCAGTTTGTAAGACATCCACTTGGTCGTGTGTACTCCGAGCTCCTGTGCACTTTTCTTGTTGACAGCTTGGGTCGCACCAGCAAATGTGGTTGTCCTTCACCCTGACACCCGGCAGTATCATGACCTTTCAGTTTCTTAATGTTCTGCTTGCGCTGCTCAATTTGTTTCTGCAGAAGCTCAATCTCCTTTTTATGATGAGTGATCTCTTCTTCATATTGTTTCTTCAAGGCTGCCAGCTGTTCTTAAGTCCCTCTTGGAAGTATAATTCCTCTTCCGCCTTCTCTTTTTTTGCAAAGGTCCCACCGGCTTCCATAATTGTGCCGGTATTGGAGCTGAAATTAGCTGAATGTTAGCAGCCAAAGCCTCGGGCTTGCATGGTCCTCACTCCCCACACTCTGAGCCACAGCCATGCTGCCGACACAGAGACTGCCATGGTTGTCAGTGCTGTGCAGCTCCAGACCACCCCACTTAGTTTTAAACACCAACCCGCCTTGGACAGGCTTTGAAGGTGTTTTTACCTTCTGTCTGCTCACATTCAAGTGCCAGCAGCACTGGTCCATTGGTGCCTGGCTTGTCCTCTTCAGATTCAACCTGCAGGACTACTAAGGGAGCCGGTCCAAGGGAGGGGAAGAGGCCTCACTCAGTGCCTGAGGCCAAGTTCCAGGAGGCCGGCAGTACTGTCAGGAACCTGCAAGCAGCACTGGTCTATTGGTGCCTGGCCTGTCCTCTTGAGATTGACCCTGCAGGACTACTAAGGAAGCCAGTCCCCAGCTCCACCCTGCTTCCAATGCTGCCTGCACAAAATCCTCCTGTTCCTCTTGTTTGGTTGTGACCCATTATGGGATCCTGACCTAATTAGCATATTTCTCTAATATATATATATATGAAGTCTGTTACATGAAGATTTGCGCAATAGGCCTTCCTTCTCCTGGCTGCCGGCACCAGTTTTCCACCGGCACCCAGGACCCAGGCCTTTGGTCCGGCCGCAGCGAGGGTTGTCTTCTCTGTTGCAGCTACAGCAGAGAAGCCAAGCCTCCTCAATCTTCAATCTTCAGTCTTCAGTCTTTAGTCTTTAGTCTTCAGTCTTCACTCTGGCTGGAACCTTCAGTCTTCGCTCCATGCCTGCATATGCAAATTAAACACCATCTTTTTTGGGTTAATTTGCATAGTTGCTCTGATTGGCTGGTGGGCGTAGCAGAGTGATGTCAATTTGCATGTTTCATTCATATATATATATATACATATATATATAATATTATCTCACTAATCTCATTTTATGTTAAAACTAGAGGCCGGGTGCACAAATTCATGCACAGGTGTGGTACAGGTGTGGTCCCTCAGGGTGACCTGTGGGGATCAGGCCAAAACTTGCAGCCCAACATCTCCTGCAGTTCCTACCTGCCACCCCTGCTCACGCTGGCCCCACTCTGCCTGCTGCGGTCTTTTGACCAATCAGTCCTGTTTGGGAGAGGCTCATGCCACCACAGCAGCACTCACCAGCCATGAACCCTGCCTCTGGTGCCCTCCTGAGGGGAGTGGCTGAAATTGGCTCTCTGACATCCCCTGAGGGTTCCTGGGTTGTAAAAGGGCGCATGACAGGCCGAGGGACCCCACCAGTGCACAATAAGGGCCAGGAGTGACATGGGAGGGATCCAGGGCATGTCTGGCCCTGTTTTTATTTGCACTGATTACTTGATCTGAATTGTTCTTTATCTTGCCCCACTTTTGAAATCTGTTTAGTCCTTCAAAACCTACTTCAAATATAATTGCTTATGTAGAGAGCTTTTTTTGGTGCCTTTAGTCAAATATATTTCCCACCTTGTGTTTTCATAGTATGTCATAGCACATTAAATATAGTACTCAACCCAGTTTGCCTTGTACTTTAAATATATAAGCAATATTCTAATAACAAATTTTAATAATAAAATTAACACAATGAGTAGTTCTTAAAATATTCAAAGCACATGAAGAAAATAAGATGTCTCCAGAATTACTTGCTGGTAAAACACACTCAAGAGATATATGCAAAATATATATCAATGGGAAACTCAGAGCTGGGTTTAGAGTTTGCAGTGTCAGAAAGTATGGAAGTTAAATGATGGTTGAAACCATTTCTAATAAACTCATAAGAGAAGGTTTTACCAATATATTAAAAATATTCCAGCCCACTGGTGAGGAAATTTCTGTAGTACAATGGGTGCATTTGGCTATTATAGATATTAAATATTTGTCTCATACAGTTTGGAAAGTGTATGTACAGCAAGCACACTTCTGATTGTGACTTGCCTTCCTACAGAGGTTTCTTAGACAGAAAATATATTTATCATGTCACTACTAAATATTGTAGTCTGTGTGGCAAGATTATTTTATAAGTAGAAATCTATTGACATTCTGCTTGTACATCAGATTCATGAACTTTGGTAATAACATATTTTTGGATCTACACAAGGCTAGAAATAGGTGCATGCATCACAACAAACCTATAGTGATTATTCATGGAGGTATATTGATAGAATTTAAGCACTGCAGAGAGTTGTGAGATTGACATGTGAGAATTTAAAAAATACTTAAAATTTCTGTATCTTTTTTTACATTTAAAAAAAAAATCCTCACCTGAGAATTTTTTTCATTGACTTCTAGAGAAAGTGGAAGGGAGGGAGTAGAGAAGGGGGGAGAGAGAGAGAGAGAGAGAGAGAGAGAGAGAGAGAGAGAGAGAGAAACACTGACATGAGAGAGACACATGGATTGGTTGCCTCCTACATGCACCCTTAGTGGTGCTGGGGAACCTGCAACTGCAGTATGTGCCCTTGAACAGGAATAGAACCCACGACCCTTCAGTCCACAGGCCAACGTTTCAATCACTGAGATAAACCAGCCAGGGCAAACTTTCTATATCTTCTAATATAATTAGTTTGATATTCTTGTTTATTGTAATTTTTCACATATTAGAGTGATGTTTGTAACCCAGTACATGCTTAACACAATCTTGGTCTATAGTCCTTCAATAAATGTTTATTGAGCTTAATCTGTGAGTCTGATGTGCTGTGTTATTGTCATTTTTAACACAGTCCTTGATTGCTGAGACATTCACTAATTTACTCATTTAAAATGTGTTGTATGCCTTCCATGAATTAGATAAGCCTTTATGAGCACATCATTTCTAAATATCCTTACTGCTTCTCAGAAGCAGGTCAGTTTACCTGGTAATCCATCTATACTGTCTCATTTTATTTGATGAATCAGAAACTGTTTTTATCTCCAAAGTCCTTTTTATGTATTACTAATAAAGAGACTCACTTGTATCTATATACATGGCCACTCAACTAATGACTATATTTCTTAGCCTGATTTCAGCAGCATTGAACCATGTGATTATATCCAGGTTAATGGGATTTTCCAGGAAGCGATGAGTTTAACTTCTATGCCACACCATTAAAGAGGAGGAGCATGTCATTCAATGTCTCTTCTATCTCCTCTTATGGTTAAAATAATAGACATGATAAATGAGACTTTGGTCTTTCTTTAACTATGAAATGGAAGCAATGTGTTTAGGGCCTCAGACTAACAAGGTAGAAGAATTGTTGATGACTGAAATAATCAAACCATTGCCATTTCAGGAATGATCTATTAATTAACCTCTGTTAGTTATTGCTTTTTAGTCTTTGAAATATCACCTTATCCAGAATACTAATAACTAAAACTAGATTTTACTTTGACTTTATAATAGCATTTTGTAAAACTTTGCCTACAGACTCTGCTGCTGTAATGTAGACAAAGGAGAAAGAATTGTATACTGTTGGGCAAAGAGATGGCATTGCTTAAGATCTCTTTCTTTTTTAAAAAAAATATATTTTACTGATTTTTTACAGAGAGTAAGGGAGAGAGATAGAGAGTTAGAAACATCGATGAGAGAGAAACATCGATCAGCTGCCTCCTGCACATCTCCCACTGGGGATGTGCCCACAACCCAGGTACATGCCCTTGACCGGAATCGAACCTGGGACCTTTCAGTCCGCAGGCTGACGCTCTATCCTCTGAGCCAAACCGGTTTTGGCTAAGATCTCTTTCTGATTCTACATTTTCCTCTCTCAGCCTGCTCTCAGTCTCCCATCTCTGATATACCATTTCTCAATATACCAGTCGTTTACCCCTTGTTTCCCCAATGCAGAGCAGAAATCTTAGGCAGAGACAAAATAAACTTTTTCTGAAAAATATGTTATGAAGATGTAATCAGCATTATAAAATAAAATAGTTTAAAAACAAGTGCATTGATTAAATAGGTATATTAAGTGACTTGTCTTTTCACAAATTAGTTCTAGTATTTGTTTTTCTAGAAATCAAACTTATTTCTTTCCC
>NW_006289214.1:711079-722974 GCF_000327345.1 Myotis davidii
CCCTATGCATTCCTTACTATTCCTTGCAACTAAACTTGCAAAAGTTTCCCAATTGTAGTTGCAGGACCTGACCTTGGCTACCTTGCTTTATCTGTTACTTAATAAACATTGCATTGTTTTTGCCTATCAAGTATTCCATATCCATTCTTCTGGTAACAAATTATTTTTAAGTGTCAGACTTGTATTCTTATTGAATCTCCAAATCACCACATCACCATCATAGACATTTCTTGCTAGTCTCTACATGACTACCCAGAGTACTGCATTTTACTAGTACTTACAGCAATTTGATCAGTGTTGAATACACCGTCAAAAAAAAAAAATAATTCAGAAGATCAGGTTATTATCAGAAAAGGTTGGTCCCAATATAAAAAGATAAAGGTATTTGTGGCCCTTATAATAATACTGTTTTCAATATCTAACAAATATTCAAGAGTCTTTATGCATCAAGTAATATGTATCATAATTCATGAAGAAAAAATTACTAAAGTATAAAAAAGTACTAATAAGTATCTTACTATAATTAACCCCTCCAACCCTCCAAGGAAAATGAAAATCAAGTAGATAAACAGTGAGACAATTAAACATTCATAACAAATGTACTATCCTGGAGGAGAATTACACTGAAAATAGAGTAAGCTTATGCATATTTGGGATGAAGGAGTATATGAAAAATCTTGTACCTTTCCCTCAATTTTGTTGTGAATCTGAAACTTCTCTAAGAAAATTGTTTTAATTAATAAAAATACATGCACATGCCCTAGCCAGTTTGGCTCAGTGGATGGAGTGTCGGCCTGTGGACTGAAGGGTCCCAGGTTTAATTCTGGTCAAGGGCATATGCACTGGGTGTGGGCTCCATCCCCAGTTGGGGGCCTTTAAGAGGCAGCCTATTGGTGATTCTCTCTCATCATTGATGTTTCTATCTTTAGCTTTCCTTCTCCCTTCTGAAATCAATAAAAAATATATATATTTAAAAAAATACATGCACAAATGATCACTCACCCCCTCTCTAACTACCCAAATAATATACTGATAATTCCACATAGTTTTCTTTCTCAAGAAGGTAGCCAAAAATCTAGAGATGCCAGGGATAAATTAATAAGAGAGAGAAATAGAAGTTGGCGATACTTAAGTTTTAGCATGAGGCCTAATTTTTTTTTTGTTCTTCTTTTTCTACCCAGTTACTAATTAAATAGCACATTTTTAAGTATCTCAAAAATAAAACAATTCAACATCTTGTGACCTGAAGGCCGTCAATTTTATTTGTTTTCCAGGAAACAAATCAGGTATTGTTCTCAAAAGAAAAAGTAAACCTATAGAAGACAAGAATATCATAATTAAGGAGGTGAATCTACTATGCATTTATTAAATTCAAATTTCTCTGAAGAGAATATAGCCATGGATTATTTACAAAAAGATAATTATTATTTAGTTTACAAAAATCTATAATTTATATGATGACATAAATACTATGGAGTATATATTATACCTTTTCCAAGTAAAAGTAGAAATTAATAAAAAAATAGATATTTCAAGTTCAGGAAAAATAACTACAAGGATAAAAAGAAGATAACTGTATTGACTTTATTTTCTTAAACATGGTGTATTAAATGGCTGGACAGAAGCTCCTAGTGTTTTTTTTAAAAGCTCAATACCATGCAAAAGCATATCTATATGTAACCATGAGATAGCAAAATATGTAAACAATACACAGATAAAAATTATATTAAGAAAGAAACTGAGACATAAGTAAAGCATTAAAGTTAATTTTACTTTATAAAACTCTCAAAACTTAGTGAACATAAGCATCAGCTTTGGAGACTTCTGTAATAGATATAGGCCAATATAGACCAAGAGATAGCTTCTCAAATATCCTTGTTCTAAGTGTAATGGTAAACCAAACAAACAAACAAACAAACAAAAAAACTGTGTCACCATCACCAACCAGTACCTACAAATGAAATGTGATGCAAGAATCTATATATATATATATATAAGCCTAAGCTACCAAATGACCGAATGACTGAATGACTGGTTGACTGGTCGCTGTGACACACAATGACCAGCAGGGGGCTGATGTTCAATGCAGCAGCTTCCTCCTGGTAGTCAGTGTGCTCCCATAGCTAACCTCCTGTGGACAGCCAACCTCCTTCCCCCAGTTAGATGGCCCAGATTGGCCCTGATCACTGGCCTGGCCGAGGGGTCACACCTGTGCATGAATTTGTGCAGCAGGCCTCTAGTTTATAATAAAGAGCTAGACTTCAAAAAGTATGTTTCTCAAATCCACTATGACTGAATGTCAAAAGAAATCTCAGCATCATAATGTTATTTCTCTTGTGAGCCATATGGAAATAAAAAGTAAATTCTTCCAGGAAAAAAACACAACTTAAACACACACATTGTATATTTTCACAGTTATATTACTCTAAAAAATAAACTATACAAAAATAAATGAATAAATAAAAGTTGCCAAACACACACATATACATACATACCAACATACATGCAAGAATATAGTTTGGAATCAACAGAAAAACATACAGCAAAAGCAGAATCACAAATATTCCAGATACTGGATCAATAAGTATGAGTTTAAATGACTAGTTCAATAAATCTGTCAATAAATGAAAGACAGGTATAAAATATTAGTAGATAGAAAGCTAACTAGAAAACAAGATAGAACTCTAGAAATTGAAAATATAATTAGTAAAATTAATAACTCAAATGAAGACAGTGTAAACTCAAAAAGCTAGAAATAAAATAACACATTCTGTGTGACTTATTTTAAATATATTTAAAACCAAACAATTATACAATTATATAATATTAGGAGTAAGAATAGTGGTTATCCTAAGAGCAGACTATCTAATATGTGTAATCTAATAAACGGCACAGGGACCTCTGGGGTGTTTATTCTAATCTGGGTTACATGGGTATGTTGTTTATAAAATTCATTGAACTCTATAAGACTTTTATGCTCTCCTTTAGATTATACATAAGGAAAGAGTTACATATAATGAATATGTAGAATGATATATCTATAAATATTTCTGTATATATAAAATTATAATATTTAAATGTTATATAAAATTTATTATATATGTGTATATACATATATACACACATATACATATGTATGTATTAATGTTATGTTTGTATTAACCAGAGAAAAAGTTTATGCAACTGCTACAAAATAGCTTGTAGAATGCAGCTTCCAAACTTTTATATGAATATGCATAAGAAGCATTATTTAGGTAGCTGGTTGTATATATATTAAAAATAAACTATTAATTATGAAATTTGTAAAATGCATACAAAATAGAATAGTCTATAAATCATTATTTATTTATTACCCATACACAGTTTAACAATTAACTCATATTCAATTTGGTTTTATGAATATTCTTATTCATTAGCTACAAAGAATTATATTTGAAGAGATAATGACTGAAAAATCTGTAAATTGGAAAAAGCACAACAAATGAAAAATATAATATAAGATGTTGTAGTTAATACATATCAGTAATATTAATGATCCTAGATATTTGCTATTTTTAAGAGGAAAATATGAAACATAAGGATGCAGTAAGGTTAAAAAATAAGAAGTAATGCAAGGTAATGCTAAAGATAACAAAAGCTCTTGTAGTAATATTAATACTAGGCAAAAAGCTTTAAAATTAAAATAAAAAAATAATTGCCAGAGATAAATAAGATTACTCTATAATGATAAAATACTAATTCATCATTTAACAAAAATATATTTAATTTACACACAACTATAGCATAGTTTCAAAATTTATAGAAGTTACAAGAAGAAATAGGTAATATCACAATGGAAAATTTTAAGAATAATGATTTAGTTAAATATAAACATTTTTTAATTTTGGTTTTTAGAGTCAACTTTTGATAGATATGTATTTATTGTCATTTTATTGTTTATATTTTAAATCTTTTTTCTTTCTTCTTCATAAAGAAGATTCTTTAATGTTTCATGTAATACTGGTTTTGTGGTCATGAACTTATTTATCTTTTTCTTGTCTGGGAACTTCTTTATACAGTCAAAAACATAGCTCTCCAATTCTCGCATCTTGAACAATTCTAGACCAAGTTATTTGCAGAAAATGTCTCAGTGTTAGAACAGAATGTCAGTTTTCAACCTTACAACCCTTTCATGCTGGTACATCATCATGACAGATTGCATCTCTCAGGCCACAATGTGACACAATGAGAGAATGTGACACAGTTTACCACTAAATCTTGAATTGTTAACATCGTGAGTATTTTCTTTCTGCTTTTGTTGATGGAAAAATGGACAAATAGCACAATTTTAAAACATATAGAGGTCCTCAATAGTGTTAAGGTTGTGAAAGAAACAATGATCACAGGCAATTGAAGAGTTAGAAACTGTTGTTGGTTTGGATCAACGAAATGTAGTTAGCAGGTAGACAGCATTCTGGAAACAGTGATATGTGAAAAAGTGAAGATGCTGCATACTGACTTCCTAAAAGACAGCCCTGGAATGAGAGTTGAAATTGATTCATTAAAGACTAGTAGGGTGTGGTTTGATAAGTGAAAGAAAAAAAGTGTTTTTACATAGATTAAACAGTACATTAGACATGTACCATGTATAGGGAAGGTTAAAACAAGGAATAATATTGACATCTAGAACAAATTAATTCAATTTACATTATTTCTAAGGGGAAAAATTGATTTGGTTTTCAAAAAAATTTCTTCTTGAACAGCCTTCTGAAATGAGTTAAGTTTGAGAATTGATATTTGTATGTTCTTGATTCTAAATGATAGCTTTGCTGGTTAGAGTAATCTTGGTTGTAGGTCCTTGCTTTTCATCACTGTCTATTTCTCGCCACTTCATTCTGGCCTGCAAAGTTTCTATTCTGTTGAGATATTAGTTCACAGTCTTATGGGACTCTGTTGTAGGTAATTAACTTTTTTTCTCTTGTTGCTTTTAGGATTCTAACTTTTTGCCTTTTAATTATAATGTTTATTGGTGTGGGCTTCTTTGGGTTCTTCATGTTTGGGACTCTCTGAATGTTCTAGACTTGTATGTCTATTTTCTTCACCAGGTTAGAAAAATGTTTAATCTTTTTTTTCAAATAGGTTTCCAATTTTGTGCTCTTTCTCTTCTCTTTCTGACCCCCTCATGATGTGAATGTTGCATACTTGAGTTTGTCCTGGAGAGTCCTTACACTATCTTCTCCTCCTCCTCCTCCTCCTCCTCCTCCTCCTCCTCTTTCTTTTTTAGCTTCCAAGTATCAAATTCCCACTTTTCCTTTCCAAGAGTTGAGGACAGATAGTTCCTTAGAGACTTAAAAGGGTGTTAGGGCCCGGCCGGCATGGCTCAGTGGTTCAGCACTGACCTATGAACACGGAGGTCATCTTCTTCTTCTTCTTCCTGTTCTGATTGGGTGTTTTTTGTTTTTTTGTTTACTAATATTCCAAACTGCTGATTTGATTTTTAGCTTCATTAACTTAATTGTTGATTCATATAAATTAGTCTTCATTTCATTTAATGTATCCTTTATTTCTGACTGTTCTTTTTTGTTTTCTATGCATTTTTCAAGCTGTTGAAGTTTATACCAAGTTTCTTGAAGTTGTATTTAAGTTCCTTGAGCGTCCTTATAAGCATTGTTTTGAACTCTCTGTATCTAGTAGTTTGCTTGCATCTATTTCATTTAGTTCTTTTTTTTTTTTTTGAGATTTCTCCTGTCCTTTCACCCAGCCTGTACCCTCTTTGTTTCCTGGACCCCTCAGGGGATGACCACCTGCTGGCTTAGGCCCACTCCTTGGGGGATTGGGTCTAAGAGATGGCAATCACATCCCTCTGGCAGCCCGGCAGCCCGGCAGCCCTCAGGGGATGTCCACTTGCCAGCGGGGAGCAGGCCTAATGCCTTTTAATTATAATGTTTATTGGTGTGGGCTTCTTTGGGTTCTTCATGTTTGGGACTCTCTGAATGTTCTAGACTTGTATGTCTATTTTCTTCACCAGGTTAGAAAAATGTTTAATCTTTTTTTTCAAATAGGTTTCCAATTTTGTGCTCTTTCTCTTCTCTTTCTGACCCCCTCATGATGTGAATGTTGCATACTTGAGTTTGTCCTGGAGAGTCCTTACACTATCTTCTCCTCCTCCTCCTCCTCCTCCTCCTCCCCTTTCATTTGAGACCTTCATTTATTTATTTTTGTCTCCTCTCATTTTGGCAGCCTCCCATGTTTGTTTTTATGTATTAGGCGGGACTGTTATGTCTCCCTGGCTTGATAGCTTGGCCTTGTATAGTAGGTGTCCAGGAGGGCCCTGCAGTGCAGCCTCCCCAGTCAATCAGGCTGGGTGCTCCAGAAGCGCTCTTGTGTGGTCTGTGTGCACTGTCCTTTTGTAATTGATCCTTTATTGTTGTTAATGTCACTAAGAGGGATTGACCCCCAGGCCAATCATCTGGGAGGACCAGCTGCTACTACAGTGGAGAAGTGCAGGATTTGCTTCAGTGGGGCTTTATTGTTCACTGATTCTGCCCCTTGAGAGGGTTGCTCATGGAGGTGGTAGGGTTGTAAATAGTGTGCATGAAGCTGTCAGTGAGGTACACTGGGGGTGGTGCAAGGTCAGCCACCACCTGTTGCCTGGGGCCACCTGCAGGAGCTTCATAGTGATTTGCAGATGGATGTTACTTGTGCTAGGTTTGGAGGTTCACAGGAGAGGCCAAGATTTAGATCAAGGCCAGCTGCCTCTAGTGCCAGGTCTGCGGTCTGTTTGCAAGGGGTACAGATGCTGCTTGTTTGAGAAATTTTAGGAAGGTCTTATATATAAAAAACTTTGAGAAAAATTAAAAGCTTGATTAAAAATTTCTATATAATACTGAATCCAACAACTAGAGATTCTACTCTCTTTTCAAACATACATTGAATATTCACTTACTGTTAAGCATGCCTCAACAGATTTCAAGTGTTTGGAATTACACAGAATATAAATAAGTTTGAAAATAAAAATAAAATAAGTATGAAAGTATGTTAAGAAATTGCTAAAATTTTAAATACTAATGTACCAAAGTCACAACACTACTGGAATTTGAAAAAAAATTTACAAATTCAAATTAATAATATGTATTTCAAAACTTGTTCACTGAAACTTATAAATATTGCTTAAAGTGAAACTTGTAAAAAGTCTGGCTTCAACAAACGATGGCTCATGGGCCAAATCCAACCTGCTGCTATTTTCATATAATTATAGTGATATGAATTTTTTATATACTATTACAGAGTTGTGACAAAATAAAAAGATATTAAACAAAGACTATGTGTGGCTCACATAAATTAAAATAGTCACTATCTGCTTATTTACCAAAAAAAAATATTTGTTGAACCCCTGGCTTAAATGCTTATATAGAAAAGAAAAATAATAAGTTCAGTAGAGTATGCTTCTTAAGTGATTGACAGAAGATCAGCAAAGCAAACCTAAAAAAAAAAAAATAGAGAAAAACAGCCAAGATAAAAGTAGGAAGTAATAAAACAGAATTCAAACATATGGTTGCTATAAACAAAGCCAAAATTGTTTCCTTGAAAAATCTAATAGGGATGACAAGCTCCTGATAAAACAGATGAGAGAGAAGGAGAGAGAGAGAGAGAGAGAGAGAGAGAGAGATAGGTGAGAGTAGGCAGATATTGCCGGGGTCCAACCCCAGCAGGTCCAGGGATCCCAAAAGGTGTGAACGGAGTCGACGATGAAGGAATGACATGGAGACAGCATTCAGTTGATCAGCAGCCTTGCCAGAGCTAGTCAGGTTCTGCAGGTTCTTCAGCCAAGTTCTGTATCTTATTGTCTGGTTACATCTGTATTTACACCAGTTGATTTTAATCCTGTCAATTTCTATTGCAAAGGTTAGGGCGTTACTTATCTCCATTCCAGGGAGTAAAGATTAATTACCCGCCTGGCAGTTAAGAGGTTTTATTCCCTCCCTAACTTCAGGGGAAAATCCCTACCTGGGGAAACAATCTTTCTCGGAAAGGTGACCTTGGTTAAAACACAGCACCAAGAAGGTGAGCAAACATATTAAGAACAGTATGCCATATATGCCAGATCCCTTGAAACAGCAAGGATGGACTGGCTCCCGGCAAGATATAAATAATGTTATGAATGAAATAAGAGATATAACTCAGATTCAAAGACCTTAAAAAGTTATTAAGAAGATATAATGAGCACAAGGGATTTAACCAGATGTCCCAAAATGCTAAAACTCAATAAGAAAATATGACAAAAAAATATGTTATTAACTTAGAACATTCATTGTATCATATAAATGGCTTCTTGTATCATATAAAATAGTACCATGTAAGCACAAGTGTACACACAAAAAATCCTGAAAATTTACCTTTACGGATATTAACCCACAAATCTAAATAAAATATTAGAAAGATAGAATGTTGCAGCACATAAATGATATAAAAATTCTAAATGAAATATGTCTACATGAAATCCAGCAATGTGTGCAAAAAATAATATCTCATAGACTAGTTGAGTTCATTCCAGGAATGCAGATTGGTGGATAAACATTAGAAAACCACTGAGTGTAATTAACCATCACAAAAAAAATAAAAGAAACACATAATTTTACCAATACATGCTGATGAAAACATTAAGTAAAATTGTATACATAGTACATTATTTAAAAATGTATGAGTCTAGAATTATATGGGAATTATTTTATCCTGAACTTAAAAAAAAATTAAGTCTATGTATAAAAATCTATATTATATTTTATATAACAACTAGAGGCCCGGTGCATGAATTCGTGTACTGGTGGAGTCCCTTGGCCTGGCTGGCAATTGGGGCTGATCAAAGGGATTGGCCTGCTAGGGGAAGGGACTATGGGAGGTTGGCCCAATAACAAGCTAACCAATGGCTGATTCCACAAGTAACAGGTCTCTCCCCTACCTCCTGTCTGGGTTCAGGGTGCGGGTGAACCAGATTCAGGGCGTCAAGGTCCCAGAAGCAAGACCTGTGTCAGCACATGTCACAGCTACAGGCTGGTAGTCTGGTCGTACTAGTCGTTCCAGTCATTTGATTGTAATGGTCACTTAGGCTTTTATATATATAGATTTTAATTCTATTTAACGTCAGAATCAAGCCAAAGCCTTCTTATTAAACTAAAAATAACTAGAGTTGACATGAGAAATATCAACATATGCCATAAATTATGTAAGAAACTGAAAATATTTTTAAAAAATTAAACCCATTCACTCCAAAACTAAGACTAAAGAGAATTTCTTAGGTGAGTTCTATCAAGGTTTGAGGAATAGAAAATTCTAACATACTGAAAATATTTCAAAACGTAGATTGAAAAAGGCAAGTTTCTAATTATTTTTTACAGGTATCTCTCTATATAGTTATATAAAAGCCTAATATGCTAATTGTCCCTCACTCATACTGTTTGACTGTTTGAGCAGTCACTATGACATGCACTGACCACCAGGGAGCAGATACTCAAACTTGTAGGTTAGCTTGCTGATAGGGTCTGGCTGATCGGGACTGGGTGAGATGGGCCAGACACACTCTGTAGTACTCCACGGCCCCTCCCCGGCCCTGATCATGCATTGGTGGGGTCCCTTGACTTGACCTGCACCTTCTCACAATCTGGGATTCCTCGAGGGATGTTGGAGAGCCAGTTTCTGGTCCATTCTTGCAGGCGAGGCTGAGGGACTCCACCAGTACATGAATCTGTGTACCCGGCTTCTTGTATCATATAAAATAGTACCATGTATGCACAAGTGTACACACAAAAAATCCTGAAAATTTACCTTTATGGATATTAATCCACAAATCTAAATAAAATATTAGAAAGATAGAATTTTGCAGCACATATAAGACTAATACGCCATGACCAAGTAAGATTATCCTGTTATGGTTCAATATTAACTCTATTAATATATTTCACTACATATATAGGTCAGTAGAAGATATTCTTCACAATTCTAAAAATAGTACTTACTTTTATATAATATTATTCAGAACATGTGCTCAAATATATTTTTATATTTTTTTGATAAAATAAATAATACCTACATAATGTTTAATGTAATTTTAAAACTTTAACATAATTTTTAAACCAAATCATAAAATCATGTTTAGTGACAAAATATTTTCATGAAAATCAGGAACAAAATAAGTAAAAGAAAAGAAGTAATTGCCGAGTATAAAACAATTAAAATCTTTAAAATTGTATGCATAATACTTAAAACATAATTATAGGTTTTAAAAATGTACTAGGTAATAAATCTAATTAAAATTTTCTATATTGCCAATTTTCTATAGTGGAGTTGTTCAGTGGTTGAGCATCATCCTATGAACCAGGAGGACATGGTTCATTTCCTGGTCAGGACACATGCCCAGGTTGTGGGCTTGATCCTCCAAATGGGGCATATAGGAGTCAATCAATTCATGATTATCTCTCACCATTGATGTTTCTATCTCTCTCTCCCTCTCCCTTTCTCTCTGAAATTAATAAAAATATATTTAAAAATTTTCTAAACAAATATTTATAGATCTTCTATATTTATTTATGATCCATAACAATGTGGAACGAAGAATAAAAGAATAATAACTCCCATATTATTACACATGAAAATGTTGACGATGCTTTGCAGGAAGTTGTATTAACTGTAATTCTAAGAAATTCCATCTCCAGAAATAGAAACTATAGATATTCACACAAATATGCAAAGACACACAGATAGGAGGAGGGTTTTTGTAGCACTTTTTGTAAGTGCAAACAATAGGAAACAAAGTTAATTTTCATCGATAAAAGACTCATCTCAACTGTAGAAGGATAATACTGAGCTGATAAAACTAAAAAAAACAAACAAGAAAAACTTCTATGAAAATATACTGGTATGAAATAATCTTCCCGTAATTCTGAAGCTAAAAAAAAATAAAGAAAAAAAAAACCCTAGGCAATATACATACTATGTATTTATGCAGAAAAAACTTCTCTTTCTGTGAATCTAGAAAATTCCTTGAACTAATCATCTCTCTCTATAAAATCCTAATATGCAAATAGACCACATGGCAGAACAACTGAACAACAGGTTGCTATAACGTGCGCTGAGCACCAGGGGGCATGTGCGGAACATGACAGGCTTGGGCAGCAGGAGGCAGAGTGAAGAACATGGTGGGATGTTGGCCATGGTGGGATGGTGAAGCAGATGAGCGGGAGCACCAGACCAAAGTGGGGCACTGGTTGCTGTCATTGGGGTGAGCCCCTGGTGGTTACTGAAAATTCTTTGCTCCCGTGCACTGTGGTCTCACTTGGAGCTCACACCCACTGCTGGTGCTAGGTGCTGACCCCGATCACTCAATGCTGTCAGTGGGTATGAGTGGTGGCTTCCCATCCCAATAGTCCCTGAGGGCTTCTCCACTTCCCCCTTCTCCTGAGGGATGTTCAGAGCAGCAGCTGGTATTGGCACCTGCTGATGGTACCGGCCCCACTCGAACCTGCTGCTGGTGCCAACCCAATCACTCTGTGCCATCAGCACATGGGAGCAGCGATGTGGGAGCGGGGCTGCCAGCAGACAGAGGACCAGGGTCCACGGTGGGAAGGGCCAGGCGGAGGCATGAAGGATGGGCCAAGACCCGCCCCTGTGCCCACTGTAGCCTCGTGGCCCACAGTTCCTTTCAAGGTGCACAAACTCATGTACTGGGCCCCTAGTTTTACATAACCATTGCCTATATAAAATTCAAATGATTAGCCAAACAGAAAAGTTAGTAAGAATTTAGATGATAAATTAACTTGGTCCTTTACCAAATACTCATTAATAGGTTTTTGTACATTTGCAGGACATTTTGCTGAAGAAATGCATTGAAGAAATTTTTTAAGTCCCTACTTTCCAAAATTT
>NW_006289214.1:723297-724378 GCF_000327345.1 Myotis davidii
TATGAGGGCTGGGGATGGAGTTGCATGCAGTCAGGTGCAGGATTGCATATAAGAATGAGAAGCTTTTAAGATCATCTAGCTCTGCCATTGAATTATACTTGTTTCCTATATACCATCCCCAGCAAGTGTTTATCAAAACTGTGTTTAACGATCAGAAAAAAACCCCTGAGAATTAACTCAGTACTCTACCTGGCATTCTAATACACTTTTTAGACTTATGAACAATTTTGATTTTTATGAAAATGCCATTGTAACTAAGATTAGAATATTTAATATTTAGTCTGTCACTCATTTCTTTTAACTTCTTTGATGACTATTATTTTACCTTGCCACCCTTAACCCGCAAACCCCCTAAAGAGCATGTATTGATCCTTCTTGACTATTAATTTCTTCTTGGCTAAAATATGTAAATAATTAAGCTATACAGAATGGACATGTTGATCAGTATTGACTTGGGATGTTATAATGAATATTCATGTATTAAGCAGAATTTGCACCATCTTAAGACTGGGTTAAGTAAAATGAGTTACTGAGATTGAACCTCATATATAATGCAAGACTTGTATAATACACTAGTGACCGTTTGTATGAAATCGTGCGAGACCCAGGACCCCTACCCTCCCACCCCCCTGCACCATGGGACGGTCCGGAGTTCCAGGGTTCCGCCTGCGTGGCCGGTGTGCCGCAGGACAGCCCTGAGTCCTGGAGTCCTGCCCCAATACCTCAACTCTGGGCTGCGAGGAGCAGCCATTGGGCCACGCCCCCATAGCATGTATGTGGGGCCATGGAAACTCTGGCAGAAGTTGCAAGAAGTAGCCACTGGGACCCCCGTGCCCCCAAGGGGCTGCCCACTCCTATTATAGATAGCTATAAAAATTGCTACATGAAATCTGTCTCTAACTTTAAAGTTTACATAAGAATGCTATCCAACATGTTATTTATTATCTTCAGTGTGTATAAATTTCCACTACTAAAATTTGTTTTTTTGAAAATCAATAAAAATAAATGTCACTTAAAAGGTTTGGGAGGCTAGAGAACTCTCATGCACATGTCAATCAATGCACCCCACTGACCACAGCAG
>NW_006289214.1:724423-735856 GCF_000327345.1 Myotis davidii
TTACTACCTCAGAGGAAGGAAGAAACGATTCCTCCCTGCCCAGCAACAGCTCATCCAATGGGGGACTGCCATTGCTTAGGCAATGAAAGTCACTATATATGGAACTTTCAGTTTCCAATGGACTCTCCATTTACAAGTCCATAAAAGAGTGTTTCTCTCATTTATGTCTTTGAACTTTGGTGTGATTTGCTATTAGACCACATGTCCTGAATGACAAATTTTTGTTGTTTCATAATGAAACCATTTTGCTAGAGAAATATCTGTCTATTTGTTTAAAGTTGATTATTTCATGGAAAAAAATTTAGATGGAGTTTAATTCTGAATAAAGTAATTATATAATAAGAACATACATTGCTGTTCATTCGAATATCCAAAATTTTAATACCGAATTTTTTTATTTGAGAAAAAGTGATTGTAAAAGTCTGCACATTTGTGTTCCTTTTAACCTCATTGTCTGATTTCTATTCCTTATAATTTTTCTTACAAATGGATTTTTAGTCATGTCATAAAGTTATCTGTGTAAAATGTGTTGTAGAATAAGTAATAATTTATGTCAATACATATCTAAATGAATAGTTAAAGTGGAAAAAATCTGAAACATGAAAATTATGATATGTAAATTTTAAAATAATGTTCAATTGTGATTTTATATTTTCAAACAATTTTAAAATGTTAATGTATTTTTTAATAAAACCATCTTATCTTGAAAATATGCCTTGTAGCAGCATATATAATGATTAAAAATTGCTGGTATCAAGGGTAATTGAAATCATTTTAGTATGCCATTTAAGAACACAGTTTAATGCAAAATAAATTTATTCACATAGGTATAATTAAAGGCTGATCCATACAAGGCAAAAAAAAAATTATAGCTGAGAAATAAAGAGTGTAAACAGCAAATCTCTATATAAAATAGATGGCATCCAATTTTTGCTAAATATTTAATGTTCCTAGAGAGCTTCCTGCCCATACATCTGTCTATTTGATTTTCTCTATAGAAAAGTGGAGCAGATGGGGACAGTGAAACAATATAAAGATAATTCTTCTTCCTGAGTGTGAATTCACTAAATATTTAAGGTCTTGGCAGCAGCAGTTATGTGCCATACACAGAATGATAGTCCTATTATCTCACCATCTATAGACAACAGCTGTTTTATAATTGAAATATTTTCCATGTTTAAACACACACACACGTTGTAAATGAGATATACATGTACATGTGTTGTAGACATATGTATATATACTTGTATATGTATGTCTTTGTGTAAACAGATCATCTCAATTAACATTCTGTCACAAATATCTTCTATGTATAAAGGTCCATTAAATAAATATTCAAAATGAATTAAACTATAAATTATTAAACTTATCTTTTGCTATTTAACTCTAAGGTGAATATTAATCTTTATGGCATATATGATGATATCCTTAACATAAATAGTTAATAGTCAATTAACTGAGGTCATGACAATAATAGCAATTTTAAGCCTTTTAACTTTGATTGTAATTTGGCATGTGTATAGATGCAGTCATAAAGAAAAGTAGGAAAACCAATATACCTCAGAAAAAAAGCATATTTTAGGGGCATGTTTTTAGATAGTAAATCTAAAATTGGTTGGATAACCATAATAGCAATCATACAGGTCACTCAAATAATTTAATTTGTACTTCAATAAATCAACAAAGCTTTAAAGCTTAAAGATAAAATGGATCACTGTGGTAAACACAAGCAATAATTGAGGCAAATTGTACATATGACACAGGTTTTCTATTCCTAGTGACATATAATGTGTTACTGATTTTAGAAACTAGATGACATTAGGAGCTATAATTTAAAACTTTAAGCAATAAAATATTAACTTTTATACTTAAAAAGTATTGTAAAGTGAAATAGTAATAAAGAACAGTGATGGTTTAACCAGAATTGCAATAGTACATTTATTTGAGCACAACTAAAATAAATTGTGGAAATTCTGTTCTTGTTTATTCTACCTGTTCTACGTTAAAGTCATATCTGTCAGCTTTGGAAATCTATTTATATAAAGATTCATTCTAAAATAGATTAAAAGTATCCATCATGATATAGATATTATATTATACATTTTCAGAATATCCTCATATTCTGTGACTCACCATAAAATCATATTATTATTATTATTATTATTATTATACTTGCAAAGAAAATATTGCTGCTGAAGGATTTTTTTAAAGAAGGGGAGGGATTATTCTGGTGTCTACATTTAAGCACATTATCTGACACCTAGTAAACACTAAATTCCTCTTAGTAAAAATGCTCAGCCTCTAAAAAAGTATATTCTATAATTATAAATTAGTTGTTTAATAGAATTAATTATTTGCAGATGCATGCTATTTAAACAGGAGTCCAAAAACATAAAATTTGGGGGGAAATATGCATCACAAAACTCTGGAACTTCAAAATTTAGAGAGGGGACTTCTCACTGAATGGCAAGCCTTAGTATGTCACACACACACACACACACACACACACACACACACACACACACCATACTTTCCTTTAGAAAGAAAAGGTTAGGAAAGCAATACTAAATGCATTATCTAAACAATTTCACAATAATACCAGGTTATGCTTTGATTTAACTGAACAAATAATGTTGGTCCTTAATACATGTTATCCAGTACATTAAAAATGAAAATTTAATAAAGTCATTACTCTAAGATTTTTGTCAGCTTCCCTTCTATTTCTCACCTAAAGGACATGATTTTGCAGATACAGAGAGTTCAACAATATCAACAACAAGTGCACTGGTGTTCACTTGCATCGAACTGCATTTATGCACTGGGTACATCCAATAGCTAAGTTATGTGAAGAAGAAATGCATTTTAGCACCTGTGGCTTCTTGACTTGGTGGTCAGCTAAGAACATGCTTTGTCTTTGTGAGGAAAAGATTAAATTTATTCTTCTACCCCTATCAATGATACTCATTGTCAAAGGGTACAGAGAGATTTACCGTAAGGAACATGAAGTGTGCTCAGAGTTCTTGGGGCCATTATCTAGGAGCCATTAATACTTTCTAGTGACTACTTAAGAAATCTTTAATGTGATAGTTATTATCCATGCTTCAAATTCATTAATTTTTTCACCATAGATGAATTAGTTTCAGAAATGTCAAATTACATCAAGAAATATATTCAACAACTAATTATTAATTACTTACTATGTGGAGGCATTTTTTATGAATACAAATATTAATAAACCATTGCCCCTTCCCTCAAGGAACTCAGTGTGTAGATGGATGAGACAAGCAACACATAATTACCAGAAGAGTAATGTTCTGTATCTATTAGGTAACTCAACAAATAGAAAATGGATCTGACCAGGCCAGAACTAATGTCACTTAATTGTATCTATGACCAAGAAAGCATTTATCTTTTCTTAGATGATCTCTTTTTGATAAAGCTTCACTGAATACAGGGGCATTTTGGTGTTTACTACCTTATCTTATTTATTTATCTATTTATTTATTTTAGAAACATCTCCATGGAAATGGTGTGCTGGGAAATGTACTTTACTCTATATTCGCTCTCTGCAGTAGACATTCTTGATTGATTTGACTACTCTAGGGTTCAAGTTCTCTTATCTGAAAATGAGAATGCAAATCACTCTACAGTTATAAAGCCCTGCATCAATGCTACTTTTAAAAATCTCATGATTCATTATAACACTTCACAGTCTCTGTACCCCAAACCTTTATTTGTTGCTTAAGTGCCTCCAATGCCTGATCGACAACCATCCACACACCACTCACAGGAACCTTCCATGCTGTAAAGAGCATGTGCTCATATAGTGAATGCCAAATGTACAGACCTTTAAATAATTATGACACGCACACTTAAAACAGAGCCCTGTCGACAGATTCAGGTAAGTACAAAAAAACAGGAATATAATTAATTATTAATTTTAATGCTGCAAATGCCATATGTCATGGATATTGTTGGATATATATGTTTAATTCATATGTTCAATATTTGAATGAAGGAAGGGTCTTAGTAAAAAACACCTGCAAAAGTACAAAACCATTGCTAGAAGGCAATACAAAACTTAAAATGAAACTAATTAGACCATATTGAGTTTGTAAGAAAAAGATTGATTGAACTTTGTCAAAATGTTAAATGCCATCTCTAGACCAGCCTGAACTTTTCATAATGTATATGTATTGATAATTCACCTACAACGATGCTTTTCTAACAGCTAAACTAGATGATTTTACTTTTAGTCGTAAAATAAACTAAAGTAAAAGAACTACTTAAATGATGAATCAATATATTTCTATAGTTATAATAGTTTTGCTGCTCTTTCCAAATATCAGCATCTACTAAGGAAGTATAGTACATTGACATTGTTTTTTTCCCTTATTTTGAGTATAGAAAAGAGATTCAGTGACATTCTTCTTCCATTAGAGGAAAAGGGACTCAGATATTAACATACACCTTACAAGCTATTTACATTTCAGGCATGTTGTTCATATAGGGGAAAAAGAAGTTTGAATAGATTTGCAAGTGTTTGAGACTATGTAATATATATTTTAAGTCTTTGTTTTATGAATATACATGGAACTAAATTTTCCCAAGTATATATGCTATAGAGGACCATAGAAAAACCAAGCAATGCTTAGAGAAATGGACTTACACAGTTTTATTACACTGGTGGACTTAGAGGAGTGTGTCTCTCAAAGTCTGAGCAAAGCAATCTGGTGGGAGACTTTCCTTTATATCTTTTTGCCTTCTTTGTCCCCTAAATATGGATGGGCCTTCTGGACCTTTCAGGGGCAATACAAAAAGTCCTCCGTGTGGGGATGGGGGTTGTGGGACCATACCTAAGGGCCTGGGCCAGCACTAATAGCTCTCTCTGGGGGGTTGTGTATTGTTTTATGATTTATGGCCTATGTAACATGTGAGCAAACACGCAACAGATCTTGCTAGCCCAGACTGCAGGAAAAGGGGCAATAGGTTATATTTTCCCATCTGGGTTACATTGTTCTGCTTGAGGAAAGTTCCCTTAGAGCAGGGGTTCTCAACCTATGGGTTGCGACCCCTTTGGCAGGCAAACGACCCTTTCACAGGGGTCGCCTAAGACCATCCTGCATATCAGATATTTACATTATGATTCATAACAGTAGCAACATGACAGTTATGAAGTAGTAATGAAAATAATTTTATGGTTGGGTCACAACATGAGGAACTGTATTTAAAGGGCCAGAAGGTTGAGAACCACTGCCTTAGAAGGAACCAGATGTTATAGAAAGAATTAGACTTTAGCCTTCTTATATATATGTATTGGCTATGAGGATATTTTAAAGGTCTGAGCTTCATCATACTTTTATTAACCATTCTTGTGCAACATAGACACTTTATTACTAACAAATCCAGAATATTTGTTTGAGTATGCATTCAAATTGGTTTTACATGATACTTATCACTGTATCACTTACCTATGTTTTTAATATATTTTTCACTATTATCTTGTTACATGTAAAACAAAAATATAATTTAGTCACATTTGAAATTGAATTGATAAATTAATTGGTAACATTAAAATTTCAAAAGAAAAAAAGTCTGAAGAATTGTTGCATATTCTTAAATATGCATGCTGCTTCTTTTCAAATTGATTTCCCTTTCTAGAAATCATATAGAATGATAGCCATTTTGGTCTTCAAGTATCCAAACTTTTTAAAAAAAATGTATTTATTGATTTTTTACAGAGAGGAAGGGAGAGGGATAGTTAGAAACATCGAGGAGAGAGAAACATCGATCAGCTGCCTCGTGTACACCCCCTACTGGGGATGTGCCTGCAACCAAGGTACATGCCCTTGACTGGAACCGAACCCGGGACTTGTCAGTCTGCAGGCCGACGCTCTATCCACTGAGCCAAACCCGTTACGGCCGGAATCCAAACTTTTTAAAGGTTTTCGTAGTTAATTAAATTGACATTGCAGAAGACAAAGTATTAAAAAACAGAATATAAAGTTTTTCAAAATACTAGATTCTTCTCCCATGCAGTGGGGTTTCTTGCTGATTTGTTGATAGTTTCTTTTGCTGTACAGAAGCTTTTTATTTTGATGTAGTCCCATTTGTTTATTTTCTCTTTAGTTCCCATTGCCCTAGGAGCTGCATTGGTAAAGATATTGCTACGACAAATGTCTGAGATTTTGCTGCTATGGAGTTTGTTCTTCTTTATCAGGATTGATGCAGCTATTTAGGGTCTTTTTTTATTCCAAATGAATTTTTGAAGAGTTCGTTCTAGGTCTGTGAAATATGTTGCTGGTATTTTAATGGAGAGTGCATTGAATCTATAGATTTCTTTGGGTCGTATGGGCATTTTAATGATGTTGATTCTACCAGTCCATGAACATGGTATCTGTTTATGTCTTCCTCTATCTCTTTTTCTAATGTCCTGTAGTTTTCTGACTATAGGTCTTTTATCTCCTTAGTTAAGTTTATTCCTAGGTATCTTAATTTTTTTTTTTGGTGCAATGGTAAATGGGATTGTTTTTTAAATGACAAGTGCTGGCTAGGGTGCAGAGAAATAGGAACCCTCATGCACTGCTGGTGGGAATGCAGACTGGTGCAGCCACTGTGGAGAACAGTATGGAGTTTCCTCAAAAAACTAAAAATGGAACTCTCATTTGACCCAGTGATCCCAATCCTAGGAATATATCCCAAGAAACTAGAAACACCAATCAGATAGGATATATATACCCCTATGTTCATAGCAGCACAATTTACCATAGCTAAGATTTGGAAACAGCCTACGTGCCCATCAGCAGATGAGTGGATTAAAAAACAGTGGTACATCTACACAATGGAATACTACATTGCAGTAAAAAAGAAGGAATTCTTACCATTTGCAACAACATGGATGGAACTGGAAAGCATTATGCTAGGCAAAATAAGTCAGTGAAAGATAAATATCACATGATCTCACTCATTTGTGGTATATAATGAACAACATAAACTGATGAACAAAAACAGATCCAGAGACAGAGAAGCATCAATCAGACTGTCAAACCTCTGAGGGAAGGTAGGGGAGCGTGGGGGTAAAAGGAAGAGATCAACCGAAGGACTTGTATGCATGCATATAAGCCTAACCAATGGACACAGACACGTGAGGGGTGAGGGCATGAGTGAGGAGCTTGGGGGGCAATGAGGGGATAAGGACACATGTATAATAACTTAATCAATAAAGAAAAAAAGTACTAGATTCTTAGATAAATAAAATGTTCATTTTAAAATTAATTGTCATAGTGGTTTTTCTAGTGCAAGTAACCATGGAGTTGTTTTTATTCATCGGGGTTCCTTGATGCCTTATTCTTAGTGCACTGTGAAACTAACACAAGAACTTGGCTTTACACTCTATGCTAGGAACTCTCTAATTGTTTTTTCTCTTACACATTATTTATAAGAATTACATTTACATACTCCTATCTGTGATGTTCTCCACTTATAGGAGTTACTCTCACAAAGGGTGGGTATGAATTTCTGTAAAACTTAGCACCATCCACATTTCCCTTCCCAACCTTATATTTGAAAATAAACCTCACAACTGGCTTAATTTTAGTCTCTTTAAATCTTCATAAAGTGTTATTTGGGGACCAGTATGATGCATCACACCAGAGCTTGTTAAAAATGTAGAATCTAGGACTTATTCAAATCTGCTTAATCATTAGAGTTAAGTGTCAATTTTCTCTGGTGAAATCTACTATGACTTGTGTTTCAGGCTCAAACGAGACAAAGTATGCCAAAGTATTGCCAAGGTAATACCTCTGGCTGCTTGGTAAGTAGCAGGTTTTGTAAATGTGGTGATGATGCGTGGCGTTTCATGGCCCCTCTCAAGTACAAGAAATGGTTACAGTATGTGATAGAACATCATAAATGACATGTGAGAATGGCTCACATTTGCCTTGGCACTGAGAAGAGGCAGGCTTTTCTATTTGAGACAGTAGACTCTACTGGGAACTTTTTTTAAAACATTAAACAACTGCATTGAACAAATCACTTTTGCCATAGATGGGTGTTTTTCAAAATGCAATGAACAATGGTTTAATCATGCAGGTGAAAATAAGTTAAAAAAAGGGCTGGCAAAGTCTCAGTTGCTTTCAGTATATGATTTGTTGTCCTTAATTGATTGTTAAAATTGTCAAATGTTAATTGTGCCAAAATTAATCAGTTTGAGAAGCACAATCGAAAGTTGTCAAATATTAAATGAATTTCTCATCTTTTTCTATTAAATGTTCATTCTTCTGTTTGAGTAAACAAAATCCTAGATTCTTATAAATTAAAGAAGTATGCATTACTTTTACAACACTTTTCCCTAAAGTCAGGATATAAGGAGAGAGAATTGTGTTTACTGTATTGAGAGCAATAAAGGAGATGACAGGATGAATTTTATACCCAAGACCCTCCATGATCCAGAATTATTTCTCCAGCTCCCTTTAATTTCCTGCCTGCGTCTCCACATGGTACTTGCCATTCTTTAGATGGTCCAGGCCCACTCATATCTCCTTGTTTGTGCCTATTCTAAATCCCGTGGCAAGAATATCCTCCTCCTGGCTTCTTTCTTTCTATCCTTAAGTTTGGAAATCTCTTTGTCAGCTTTTAAGATATAAATCAAATAAACTTCTCTTTCTGTCTTTTCTCATAAGTTGAGGCCAATATCTACTGTGCTGCATATACAGAACTTGGTATATGTTATTATTATAGCATTTTTCTTATCACACTTTAATAACAGTTTATATGCCAGCTTCTCCCACAAGCCCAGGCACTTCTCCAGAATAGAGACAATAGGCCAGTAATGGCGAACCTATGACACGCGTGTCAGAGGTGACACGCGAACTTATTTTTTTGGTTGATTTTTCTTTGTTAAGTGGCATTTAAATATATAAAATAAATATCAAAAATATAAGTCTTTGTTTTACTATGGTTGCAAATATCAAAAAATTTCTATATGTGACACGGCACCAGAGTTAAGTTACGGTTTTTCAAAATGCTAACACGCCGAGCTCGAAAGGTTCGCCATCACTACAATAGAGCATCATTCTGGCACCCCATCAGCACAGTGCTTCCTACAGTGTGTTCTCAACAATGTTTTCTGAATGAAAAAAAAAATTTTATTGACTAGGCATTAAGATAAATTCCCCCATGTAAAATATTTCTTTTATTTTTTTTTATTGCCTGCCTTGTAGCAATGACAACAGCAACAAAAACAACAGACATTTATTGAGGGCCTGTCTAGTGCTAGGCACAGTGCTAATAGCTTAGCATCCATTATTTAACTCATTTAGTGCTCAAAACATTCCTCTGAGGTGGGTACAATTATAACCCTTGTTTAAGATAAGGACATGGAACAAAAAGCGATTACACATTTAGCAAACGGTAGCATGAGGATAAAAACTTAGGCCTTCTGATTCCAGCTCTTGCCATTTAGAAAAAATATTAAAAGCAATAACTTACATGATGGATATAAGAGCTAATAAAATGCTTTAGCCAGTGGCATAAATAGCAAAACACCTGAAAATAATCCCCTAAGAACTACCAGAGTAAATGGCTCTATATAAGGAACTCTCCACTGCTTTCCTCTTACCCACCCTGTACTGAATTTATTAATGCATTGTGGTTGTGATATAAACAAGTTCCATTATTTACTCTGGTATTATTCTATTTATATATGCCTAGTTCACCACTATAGAGTCTTAATTTATGAACCGTCCTACTGTGAGTTATTTTAATAAATTAATGTATCCAAGTTTGCTTCTAAAAACTTTGCATTTATTTTGTAAAACCATGGAATATAAAATGATTGAAAAAATAAATCTAATCATTGAATGAAATTGTCCTAATAATTTACTTAAAATTTACAAAAATAGCATTGATTTTTTTTTGGCACACATATACTCCTATATAGATGAAATCTACCATGCCCTACAATTTCCTTTTGTTTCCATACCTGATCAGGATGCATATGGGAGGTAACTGGTCAATGTTTCTCTCTTTTATCAATGTCTCTCACTCTCTCTCTCTCTCCCTCTCTCTCTCTCTCTCTCTCCCCCTTTCTTTATTTCAAAAATCAATAAAAACATTCTCCAGTGAGGATTAAAAAAAGAAGAGAAAGTACATTAGTGTTCAACTATGGGGCATGAAGATTGACTCAAATAAAATATAAAGAAATATTTGAAGTCAAGAATAGGTGGTATATCTTGATTGGTTCTTAGTCATCCAAAAACATATTTTTTCAATTTAATTTCCTTTTGTTATCATGTTGTATTTTTTTTTGTTCAATAAAAACCAATAAGGAGAAAAATTATTCTTTAAATTACTTATCTTAAATATTAGATAATATTCTCATAATATTCAAATATTGATATATTATTTCTAGTTCTTTTGATTTGAATTGATTAGATTTTGGACTCTTTCTCTATATTCTTTATTGCCATTAAACAATCACATTCTTGCCCAGCCAGCATGGCTCAGAGTTTGAGCATCAAAGTATGGACCAGGAGGTCATGTTATAAAATATGGTTTTAGCATTGTTTTTACTAATTCCATATTACCTAGTCTGAAGTGACTTTACTATTAGCATAAACAATAAATTTATCTTTGCTAATTCTTTTAAAAGAACATGAAAGACAAATTTTACATTCTTATTGGAGAGGGTATAACCAAAGGAAAAACTGAATTATTTTCTTAGGATTGAAACATTATTTCCATCTATCAAGCTTGCATAGGTAGAATATGCAAGGAGTTCAAGATCTAGTAAGATAAAAAAAAAAAATTCCTGGATCAACTTCTTCTACAAAAACAAAATTATTAAAAAGCCAAGGCCACGTTATCAGAAATTATTTAAGTATCAGCACTTTAAATAATACCAAACATTTTCTATAAGATTAATTTTGTCTCACATTTATAAAGGCATTATTTCTTTATAACTTTGTGAGACGGTATGGACAAGCGACTAATTTTGCTATGATTTGATAAATTCTGTAATGGGGCTAAGTGCTTGTATGACTTTTATACTAGTAAATATAGATTAATTTTAATGCAACATTTACTGTAAAAACATCACCCAAATTTCATTTCTACTAAGTTTAACCTTTATTGACTTTTTTGCAGGCTATTCCATATATTTAAAAAATGTTTTATAGAAATACTTTGTTTTTAATCCTCCCCATAACAATCATCCTCCCCACCCCCCCAGGAGTAGGACATCTTTATTTAAAGCTATATTGAGATAAAATGGAATGTTAACTTGTAATTCAGAATATGACATGCCTGGCCTCATTGTAATACTATGTCCAATTATTTTCAAGTGTTTTTAGACTCCCTAATGAAATCTGTTCACTCTGGCATGAATCCTGGTACATCTAGGGTATGCTAAGCAGAAGTATTCTGGCCAAATTG
>NW_006289214.1:736158-749092 GCF_000327345.1 Myotis davidii
ACTCAAAACCCAATGAGGGGTGTGCAGGAGACTGCCGATCAATGATTCTCTCACGCTATTGATGTTTCTATCCCTCTCTCCCTTTCCCTTCTTCTCTGAAATCAATAAAAAATATATTATAAAAAGTCACATTCTTAATTTGATATTTTTATAGATCAAACATTATTTATTAACTTAAAAACAGAATTCAAAATTCAGTTTTCTTAATGTATTAGCTCAGTTTATTCAGATTCAAAATAAAGGAATGAAAATAGGTATTCTAAAGGAGGTGTGGAAACGCATGAGGTGGAGGTGACAATGTTCTGTAGCATTCTCTAATGCCCCGCCCCTTTAGGACTGAAAAACGTGTCTGGCAGCTGCCCCGACTGCTACCGGCAGACAACTCTTAGACAACATCCTCTTCAGAACTGCATCGCCTGAACCATCCCCCTCAACGTAAGAGGTGCCTTCCCGGCTCCACCTGAAGCCAATGACTGATGCATACGCAGGTATAGCCACCTGCCCGCTTTGCTCTGACTCAGAACACCTCTAAAGGTCTAGCCCTCCCTCAGATCGCCCCGGGGATAATCTGAGGTTGTCATTGAGACTGCATCACAGCTCAGTTTCATTTGCTATTTTATCCCGCTTCCCTCCCTTTCCTTCTTCTACTGTTAATCTCTAGATTGCATCCAAAAATTCTTCCTGCTTGCTTAATCTCCTTTCCAGAGTCAATTTATAGGGAAAGGTTCAGAAAAGGCTTGTCCAGCAAAGTTTAAACAGGATCAATTAACTTCTGTCATATCTAGAAAAAAATCTAATTTATTGGTGATTAAATATCTTGGTGAGGAAACAAGCACCATTCTCTGCCAAAAATTCAACAAAATTCAATATTTGCTTAAGCATGCAAAGGAAGTTAGTTTTTCTCTCCCCTTACAGGTTTTGCTTAAACAATGCAAGAAGGTTTTATTCAGCAGCTTTAGCCTGAAATGACAATTTAGAAGGAAAATGACAAACATTCGTGACAATGGCCTCTTAGAAAAGATTAATAGAATCCAGGTGCCTATAATAGGATCACTGCAGATGCGCAGAGCAATGCTGTGTTGCACTGGGCAAAGCTACCATATTGCCCATGCTTCTTTCTTCTCTGCTTTACAAATATGAAATTCATTTTGGGTGTCTCTTCTATATTCAGTTAATAAAGAGAAGGAAAGTTAGAGCCAAGTACAGTCATAGCTCACAAATATCTAGAAAGGAAGGTACTTATTATTTGTCTTCTTTAGGTTTCCTATTTTAAAGATAAAAGTTTTGGTAACTTCGTAGAATTAAGTTTTAAGGCAGGTCTTAGAAGTTGGTGTCTTTTTAAAAAACATTGTGCTACATTTTTACCAAAGTTTTGATCCAGAAAACATGTATATTTGGACCTGGCGGGTGCTGCTCAGTTGGTTGGGCATTGTTCCAGCCACCGATCCCCGTAGGGAGCATGCAGGAGATAGCCAATAGATGTTTAATTCTTGTACTGATATTGATGTTTCTCTCTCCTCTCTCTCTCTCTGAAAAAAAACAATAAAAAATATTTAAAAAATGCATATTTTTTACAAACTGCCCTCAATTATTATAATCTACAGTTCAGTGGGAGCAAATAAAAATAAGTAAACAATTTCCTAGCAGTTTGGTAAGTTCTATATGATAAGTAAGTTCAAGTGTGCCTTATAGCTGCCTTTATAGTGTGTGTGTGTGTGTGTATTTGTGTGTGTGTGTATGTACACATGGATATGTTTGTGTGTGTGAAGCATTTTAGCTTAAAATCCTGCTAATTTTATTATTTCAAGTTTGAGTTTTAGCCTTGACTATATGGAACACACACTACCAATGAAAATTATTGAATTGTATAACTGATAATAGAGCTCTCTACCATTATATATATATATACACTAGAGGCCCATTACACGAAGATATTTGTGCAATAGGCCTTCTGTTCCCCTGGCTGCCGGCAACGGTTTTCCTCAGGCACCCGGGACTCAGGCCTTGCTCGGGCCTGAGCCTTCAGTCATCGCTGCTCTGGCCAGAGCCTTCAGTCATCGCTCTGGCACTTTGGCCTACATATGCAAATTAAATGCCATCTTTGTTGGGTTAATTTGCATGCTCTCCTGATTGGCTGGTATATTAACTGCACATTTTAGGTGTTAGATATGTTTTTAGCAATGAAAATACAAACATATTGTTAATATTCCTAAAATATTAATAATAATAAATAATTTTATAATTGCAACAAGGCATAGCAAGTCCTGAAGTAAAGTTGATTAATGCCCTTCTGATGCAGATTGGAAACACCAAAGATATAATTAATCAGAAATACTGCATTGCTTGTCATGTTCTATCACTTAAGTATTCCTCATATTACTTTAGCCACTAAATTTTAAATGAATCTAAATAACATATTGCATTAAATTAATTTACTCTCTAAGAAATCAATTCTATAGATATTAATTGCATATCTGAGCATTGAAAATATATTTGCCTCAGAGCTGTATAACCATTTGCAACTCAGATCATATTTATAGTCCTGAGATTGGCCTATTACAAATCATGCAACTCACTTTTATTCAGAATATATCTTTACTTTGTAAGAATAGATTCCATATATCATTGAAGCCTCAAAGGGAAAGGCACAGTTCATTTTGCCAACAACTCGTGGAGTGGCTTTGTGATGTGTTCACCTGCTCTGCAGACTTTAAACTCTAGCATTAGATGTTCAGACAACAACCTTAAAGAGACAGATTAACAGATCACACAATTGTGTAAGGTCAAACCCCTAACTGAGTTTGCTTCTCTTTGTGTGTTATAGGCATACCTATACAATATGTTTTTCTGTATAAAGATTCATTGCTACAACTATCCTAAAGAAGTCACTCAAAATAAACTTTGGCTCTAGGAAAACATAAATGCAAAAAGAACAGCACACACACACACACACACACAAACACCCCCCCAAAATAAACAAACCAAAAAAACCTTTACTATATATTCCTCCTGAAGCTAATAGAAAAATGTCTTGATAAGCCATCATTAAGCTCTGCTGATAATCCTGAGAGTGTGCTCATTATCATGTATAATTTAATAGATATTTGCTTTTCTAAAGCACGATCTTCAAACATTATTTTCTTGCGTTTTTTTTATTTTATTGCAAAGCCCTATCAGTAAATTTGAGAATACATGCAAATATATGCATATTCATACACTTTATGAATCATTCATATGTAATTATATTAATCTGTATATCAATATTGTAATTTTTTTTTTTCATTTTTAGATACAAGTAAATAGAACTTGAGAGTCAGAATTTTCTCAGTACACTAGTCCCCCTAATCAAGGAGGTTATATTTCAAGAGTCCCAGTGGATGCCTGGCACCACAGATAGAAAGAGATACTATATACATTGTTTTTCCTACACACCCCTATACATTTCCATTCATTCCCTACCCATGCAGACCTTTCTCCTTAATCAACTTGTCCAACTCCGCTGCTCTGTGGCAGCAGCTTCTTCACGGGCAGATGCAGGCTGCCCAGCGTTTTTTATACTTTCAGTTCAAAAATATTCCTGAATTTGTGTAAGCGCTCCTTACTTTCAGTAAATGGCTTTGTGTCACTCATTTCAGGGATCCCTGGCGGAAATCTTCGGATAGGTTCAATGCTCTCTGGCACAAGATGTTGCTCAGTCAGAATACATTTCGCCTTCCACCAGCAAATTTAATGCCATCTCTATCTCAACTAAGCACTTATTGTGCACTGTGCCTGTAACTTTCACAGTTTGACATGGAACAACAAAACTAGGAGGGATATACTTTTCCTTTGCTATTTCATAGATAGAAGATTTGTTCTTTCTGGATAGCTTAGTAACCTCAGCATATGGCTCTTTTTTAAAAATTTTCTTATTGAGAATTTTTCACCTATTCACTAAAAGGAAGAACTTTAGAGTTTCTTTTTGACATGTCCAAGTTGCCGACATCACTACTCTTGAGCTTTGGGGTCATTGTTGAATAAATTTAGGGTGACTTAAACACAAAGAAGCACCGTGGTAGTGTGACAGTTGATCTGAAAACCACGATGGCTACTGAGTGACCAAGGGTGGGTGGTATATCTAGTGTGGAAAGGCCGGACAAAAGTATGATTCCAGAGCAGAATGGGTTGGGAGGGTGCAAGGTCTTATCACACTTCTCAGAACAGTGCATACTTAAAAATTCATGAATTGTTTATTTTCAGAGTTTTCCATTTAATATTTTTGGACCCTGGTTGACTGTGGCCAAGTAAAACCGTGGAAAGTAAAACCTTAGATAAGGAAGGATCTACTATATAAAAAATTTCATTTGAGCACACACTAGCACTGATATGCAGTTATTTAGTTGAAACAAATTACCATTGTACATTCTGTCCTGTAAATTAGAACCCATGTCCCCACTAAATCCTAGTAGTTCTCCCAGTTAGTCATTGAAATGGCCCCAAACACCCGAGCATGTGTATGCTCCCTAGGTTAGCACTTCTCCATCAAGTTGAGATGCTATCACTGACAAAAGGTCCAGAGAACGGGCTGGAGCCTGGAGGTCTGACCTCACTTAGCTTGTTGTTATCTTCCCACCTGTAGGTATAGTCAGTTAAAGGGAATGTTCCAGCTGATTAAATTTACATTCGCCTTCATGTACAGCATTCTCCAAAAATCAGTCACTTTGTTGCATTCATGAACATAATCTGTGAGTTCAAAAAGGAGCTGAAGAGGGATTTTAAGCAAGAAACACAAAATGTTGACAGTAAAGGTTGAAAATATAGATAAAATTCCCAGCAAAACAAAAAGGACTTGTATGCATGCATATACGCATAACCAATGGACACAGACATTAGGGGGGTGAGAGCATGAGCAGCGGGGTGGGAGGGCAATGGGAGAATAAGGACACATGTAATACTTTAATCAATAAAGAAAAAAATCACACAATAATAATCTTCATTTTCCTATTTGTTGTTATAGGGTTATGTAGAACCACCAACTTCATGTCCAGTGTTATAGGTAAGCTAACCTTCACCTAATGGTGGTTCAGTGGAATTCCAATGCACATGATGTTGTAGCAACACACACCCAAATCCAAAAGCATAATATGGTCCAAATTCTGGCTTAATAACATATAAAATTTACAAACGTGTTTATAAAGCTATGTTTATAAAGTTTAAGTAACAATTATAATTGTTTTTCAATGTAGACAAAAAGTATATACACACTTTAATAGCTGATTGCTCAACTAATGTTTCTTTTTAGATTTAACCCACCGGCATTAATGATGGGTTAAAAGTGCATAAACATTTAAAATATATACATATATTTACCCTAAATTAATAATTTAAAAAGCCATTATATTTGCATGTTTAAAAGGTGAATATACTTAATAAAGTAGTTCCCTATGGTGCAACACACTTAAATTACTCTTGCATGTATTTCTTTATTTAAATATATTTTATTGATTTTTTACAGAGAAGAAGGGTGAGGGATAGAGAGTAAGAAACAAGTTAGAAACCATGAGCGAGATTGATCAGCTGCCTCCTGCACACCCCCGACTGGGGATATGCCCGCAACCAAGGAACATGCCCTTGACCGGAATTGAACCTGGGACCCCTGAGTCTGCAGGCCGACGCTCTATCCACTGAGCCGAACCAGTTCGGCTTGCATGTATTTCTTGTTGAAAATGAGGCTTTACTGGTTTATAGAAGAGAAGAAAAAGATGATAATATTTCTAAACTTGGGACTGAGTCATTGCCAAGATATATTTCCACTATCAGGGATTTTCACCGATTTTCATAATTGATGTTTCATCTACAACACCACAACTTTTTTATGTCATGTAGGTAATTAGCTAGTTCTCACTTCCAGCTGATTATTTTTTTCCTCCAAGGAGCCTCATATTATAATAATAAAACATCAAGAATAATTAGGAAGAGTGATGGTGGCAACTATGCTATCAAGCAACGTGAACCTTGGAGTGATTCTCCTGTGCTTTGTCTTTGAAGAAGGCAGCTAAATGATTTAAAACTCTTTCCTACACTTTACTTTTTCTTGACACAACAATAATAAGACTCTGAAAATGAAATCCAGATTGCCTTTATGGGCATATATAAGGTGTGCAAAGCTTGAGTTTATATATTTATTTTTATACTTAAGTTGGTAAAATCAATGGAGCCCCAAGCACCCACAGCCTTATAGTATACTAGAGCCCAGTGCATGAAAATTTATGCACTTGAGGGGGGTCCCTCAGCCAGGCCTGCCCCCTCTCACAGTCTGGGAGCCCTCAGGGGCAGGAGATGACCTGGCGATCAGGGGAAGGTGACACCCCATGACACCTCTGCTACTGCCACTGCTGGCAGCACAAGCTTTGGCAAGCCCTCGTTACCTGAGACTTAGGCGGCCCTGGGTGGCTGGGCAGCCAACATCCAAGGCTTGCCTGCACCTTGGGCATCAGCTGGGCAGCTGCTATCTGAGTCTTGCCTGCACCTCGGACCGGCCCTGGACAGCTGGGGGTTGAGGGGACTGAGTGCTGCCATCTTGTGGCTGTGCATATTCCTTCCTTATTGGCTGTGGGCACCACTGTCTTTGCGATGGTGTGAGGGTCAATTAGCATATTCCCTCTTTATTATATAAGTTTTTCATAGATAATAATTTGGTATCTTACACATACTTTGAAAACTAGCAGAACTGTTTATCTTTCTGTATGAAGTCAGCAACAATAATGTTTTCTCTTGCTTTGTCTAGGAGTTGATACATTTATCTTGAGTGATACCAATACATATATTTTTGTCTCTTAAGTAACCTAAAATCTGCATATCCAATACATTCTCCAATAGTGGCTCCTTGGGGAGCTTTAGCTGAAGAGAGGAAAACACTATAGACCCTTATGTTATCATATTCAGTCTAATTCACAAAATGTCACTTCTGTCAAATTACATAGAAACCATTGTTGCTAATCCTGTCATACACTGCTAACCATAAAGAAACTAGTAACTGCTTTCATTTCAAAGTGTAAAAAATATAAATACACTTTCAAATTTTAAAAATATAAATACATTTCATAATATATATTAGATCTCATATTATTTAGCATAGTAACACATTTATCTGTACTTCCTTTCAATTTTGAAAGCATTTACCTTTTTATATTACTAAGACAGTAACCTCTTTTGTTCACTCATTGGCTCTGTGAGGTAGTGTAGATATTTCTGTTTAATATGATAGACAAACCTCAGAGAATAAATGATTTATCTAAGGTCACACAGATTGCAAATAAATGTCATTAGAAATATAAGCCAGCCTTTTCTGAATTCTGCTTATATTATCCAAATCCTGCTCTAACTCTACTATAAATAATGTGATCTTTCACTTGGCCAGTGTGGCTCAGTGGATGGGCATCGACCTATGGAACCAGGAGGTCAGGGTTTGATTCCCTATTAGGGAAGGTGCCCAGGTTGCAGGCTTGATCCCCAGTAGGAGGCGTGCAGGATGCAACTGATCAATGATTTTCTCTCATCATAGATGTTTCTATCTCTCTCCCCCTCTCTGAAATCAATAAAAATACATTGTAGAAGTAAGTAAGGAAAGAAAGAGATGGTTTACATTATTTGTACTAGCAATCCAGATTGATAATATTTCTAAATTTTCTAGCTAGTTAAAATTTCAAAAAGTATTCCTTAAAATATAAATATTTAATTTCATAAAATAAATATCTAAATTGTACTAAATTGAATGGTACATGACGTTGGCAATTGCAGCCTTAGGAGGATCCAGTTATATAGCACTAGGAAAGTTAAACTTAGAGAAAGAGTATTTAATTCTTGCACATAACCTTCATTCCCAAAGGCCTGTGTATATCACCTCAGCTGTCAACCAAAGTCGAGTGATATTGAACTTACAGTCAATATTCACCTCCACCTGAAGAAAAGAGCAAGAAATGCAATAGGACAATCATAGGTAAGAAGATGCTCCTTTGTTGTTTCTTGGATTACTCAAAGTTTGTCATGAAAAAAAATGAAAAAGACCCCAAAAACCTAAGTGAGGGACTGAAGTTCAGTGATCTTTACTTCTGGGACCATACTTTAGAAAATCATAAGTAGAGCAGCTCCTACAAAAGTTTAAACCCCTGAAGGCAAAGTAATTCTCTGCCACCCTCTAAATCCATGCTAATCAAGTAAAGAGGGGAGTGAGCCTGGAAGAGAATCTAATGCCTCATTTAATGAGGAGCTCTATATTCTTCCCAATTGGGCCATTTCATGCAGGCTAAAAAGAAGGCTGGTACTGGATTAAGTCTAGTGCCACAAAACAGGTTGACAAGATAAGTAAAATTCTTAAGGACTTCAAATCCTTAAGGACTTCTTAAGCATCCAAGGAGTGGAAGACTAACACAGATCCTTCCCTCTTTAAGTCTGGATAAGTATTCACATCAGCCACATGTCACATGTTACCACCCAAGTGACATATGCGTATGATCTGGTAGTTTAGAAATCTTTGAGGATGAAATGTTTACCTCTCCTGGGTGTGAATGCTTCCTTGATTTTGCCAACTCTAAAAAAGGAATAAAGCTGAAACTTATTCCAGTGGCATTACAGATGCCACAGGTACCTTTAGCAGATGTTTGTCATGATTAATGATCCTAAATTAGAAAGGCTTAAAAGGCATGCTTTTCAGTTCCTTAAAATAATATTTTAAATATTTTTGTATATTTAAAATAATCCTTTGCCTGATTAATATGTATGATTTTCACAGAAGCCAGCTTGGTGCTGCGGTTGGAAAGTTAATAATTTACACAGAATACTTTGTAGTGTAATGGCAGCACTTGACTTCTGTTACCACTTGAGAGCCAGTAACTTTGATGTTTCTGCCTTAAATTAAGAGAAAGGAAAGAGTCAGGTATCAGCTCTTATTCAGCTACTTTTCTGAGGAGTTATTTTAACTGAGTTCCATGAAGCCATAGTGTCTTTGAACGAGAATATTGATTACAAAATAAAACCTTGTTCCATTATCTACTTAAAGGAAGCCCTGATAGAGGTATTTTAAAAGTTTGAGTAACATTACTTCTTTGCAGAATGTAAGTATACTGTTAACTCTCTGGAGCACATAAAAGGAAAGTTTTCAGAGGGGTTTGCTATGTAAGCAAATCTTTTCTTCCTCCTCAATTCAAAATAAATAAAGAAAAGCCATGACATTTAAGTTCCATTTACTATGAGTGTGAGTTTTAATTTAGAGAAAATCTTTACTACCAGACTTTACTTACTAGTTTGATAACACTTGTGTACAATGAACACTATTGCCTGCTACGTTGAGACCTTGGAATTGACAGGTAATGGTTCTTAAGGTAACCAGTACTGGTAATGTCAATTATCCAGCCCCAGTGTCTGGTGAAGCTGGCAGACAGAAGCTCAGCAAGTTGAGCTTTTGCATACTGGGTGTGCTTAGCAAAAACTCAGAGGATCTCCTTATCCAGTGGGCATTATCTTTAGTTATTCATTGTCACTGCGGTTGGTTATTCTCAAATTCCAGACATGCTATTAGAATTCAGCAGCAATGCATTTTATATTATAATAAAGCATACAGCTGAAGCTATTATTTGAGAAATGTCAAATAATAACTGAAAAATTCCATTGAACAATCCAAACAATTACAAGTTCTTTGAAATGGGAAGCACTCATATAAAGAAACATGATTTCTGATACCTAAGCATATGTAAACGTGAACTAATTCAAATGTTTTGAACTTATTAATTGAAGGTTTATATTTAACAGACTATGTTAGGACTTGACCACATACAAAGAGAGAACACATGGCAGTGGGGTGATTCTAATAGCAGGAAGGACAGAAACCTGAATCTTAGCTACTTACCACTAGTAACTAAATAGTAACTAACTAGGTTTATTTGGCTGGTAAAGCTTGAAAGACCCACATAATTTTTAATTAGTCAAAGAACTAGTTTTCAATATCTTTGCAATGCCTGGTGTGAATTTCAGAATTATAAAAAAAAAAGAGATGGTACCTTTACTCTGACTTAATGACTTGTCCAAAAATTATATACAGGCAATAAGTAGTAAAGATTTATTTAGAGAGTGCTTTTTAAATTCCCATACCAAAACACAGCTATATCACAATAGATATACAAATGATTCAAACCGACCCATGTCACTAATTTTATGTTAGTACGTGAAAAATTTGCTGAGAAATTTGTTAAGTATTTTGAAATCTGATGAAGTTCCATGTTTGATTAGTTCAAGAATTTTGAACATTTTAATATGTTTTTTTTTCTGTGTTTAATATGTTGGTCTCTTTTCAGCAGAATTTGAATAAGGATATTTCCGATTTTAAATATTTTTCATTAGCTGAAATAAGACATGTTCAGATGGAACTGGATGGAGCAAAAGTAGGTTTACAGTTGTGAGTACATGAAACATAGTTTATTCTTGTATTGTCATTTATTAATTACTAAGGTCTCTCAGCCTATTTTGTGCCCTCTCGCAATCTGGGACCCCTCAGGGGATTGGGTCAAAACTGGCAGTCCAACATCCTCTGAGGGATGTAGTAGTGCGTGAAGCTCTGGAGCTTGCTGCTGTGGAGGCAAGAGAACTTGCACTGCCCCAGCTGCGTGCACCAGCTGTGAGCCTGGTATCTGGTGCCCATATAGTCACTGAGCAGCACTCCAGCTGTGGGAGCACACTGACCACCAGGGGGTAGCTCCTGCATTGAGCATATGCACCCCCCCCCACCCCCCCAGTGTGTGTCACAGCAACTGGTCAAATGGTCATCCGGTTGTTTGGTCATTCCGTCGTTAGGTCGCTTAGTTAGGTTGCTTAGGCTTTTATATATATATAGATTGTATTATTTTCCATATGAACAACTGTGAGCCTACTTTTGGCCACCCTAATATACATAGCTTCCAGTAAAAAAAAAATACCTTAGGCCTTCCTAGAGTGTATCCTTAACTCTTTACAAATCAAGTTTCTCTTTCAAAAGCATCTCAGAGGAATCTTTCCAAATCCCGTCTATGATATGCCAGTATTCTGACAAATTTACTTTTTCTCTCTTCTTAAAGCTTCTGAGTTACATGATTTTTTTTTTACATTTATCTATCCAATATACCATCTTCTATCTATATGTGCTAGGTTCTGTCCATTGGTATTTATTTCACCTTACCAAATTCCTATAATAATCGGGGGTCTAATGAGCTTGCTTCATTGCTTGCTTCCCCTTTATTGATTTGTCTTACAGGGGATCAGTAATGACCCAGGGAAGCACTTCAGGATCTTTAATACATGGTGGAAATTAAAGACGTGGATGTGATTAGCAACACAAATAATGCCATTGAGAAACCCAGCAACAATATGAATAAGTCAGAATGTGTGGAGAAGAGATACTGGAGAAGATAATCACCTTGTTGTTGTTTTTTCTCAGAATTATCCAGACTCATGATTTTCCAGGGAATTAAATTGATCAAAAGCTCATAAAGCATACAGTCCTTGTCATTACCACCATTGATCTAATGCGAATTTTTTAAATAGCATGTTTTAACAGATATTTTCAAACTTAATTTGTTGTATTTTCTTATTGCCATGAAAATGAAAATAAAATTACTAAACCAAAGTTTTGTGCAAACTGCACAAAATTTCTGGTGGCCACAAGAATTTTGTGCTTTCATTGTGATTGGCTTGGCATTTAAGAAGCACAGATTATACTTTTAGAAAAGGGCAAAACAATTCACCCTAAGGTCATGTTTTTATAAACAAAGTAATTTTAGATAATTACACAGTTGAAGCAGAATGGGCTTGAAGTTACATTATACAGATTGTTTAATCACATAATGTTTGAGCAGATCACTGCCCAGGGGTCTAGAATTTTATTTTTTGCATTTAGATCTTAATTACATGTGTGAACTTGACCTAGTCATGTTTTTTATGTGGTCTCAGTTTCCTCATCTAGAAAATGAAGCACTGAGACTAAATTATACTAATGTTTCTTTCTTCTAATACATTATCTCATTTCTCACTTCCTTTTAGGCCCCAGAACATAGCTTTCGAATTTCTGACAATTTTATTCTATTTGAAAATGTTTACAGATTTACGGGACACTAGGAGGCTTACCAAAACTACTTTGTAAAATATATATAATTTAAAGACATTATCTTTTGGCAAAATTTCCAATTTAAAGTGTATACACACACACACATATCCTATATAATAAAAGAGAAACATGCAAATTAACCATCCCTCCATTACGCCCAAGCCATGACCACCAGCCACACCCACCAGCCAATCAGGAGTGAGTATGCAAATTAACCCAACTAAGATGGTGGTGGCCACGGAGCTGGAGCAAGCAGAAGGCTTGGGTTGCCCCCGGCGATGGAAAAGCCAAGCTTCCCGCCTGCTCTGGCCAGACCTGGGCTCCGCTCATGACTACAAAGTTTCAATTATGGAAAATAAATAAATCCCAGAAAAAAAGAAAAGAAAAAAAGGAGAGGCTAGGAGCTTGGTTCACTGGGGGGCATGGCCAGCCTGAAAACGGCCATCAGCCCCTTACCTAGGCTGGCCAGGCACCCCAGTGGGGACCCACACTCTGAAGGGGATGTGGCCAGCCTGAAAACAGCCCTCAGCCCCTCATCCAGGCTGGCCAGGCACCCCAGTAGAAACCCTAACCCTGAAGGGTGTGTGGGAAGCCTGAAAACAGTCCTCAGCCCCTCACCCAGGCTGGCCACACCCCCATGGGGCGAGGGTCCCTATAGGGGGGCTTGGATAGCCTGCAAACAGCCATCAGCCCCTCACCCAGGCTGGCCAGGCACCCCAGTGGGGACTCCTACCCTGATCCAGGACACCCTTCAGGGCAAACCAGCTGGACCCTACCCGTGCACCAGGCATCTATCCTATATAATAAACAGGTAATATGCAAATT
>NW_006289214.1:749259-752591 GCF_000327345.1 Myotis davidii
TACTTAAATAATCATTTAAATTGATTCATTTAAAGGACAGAATAAAGGCAATATTCCCCTGGTAGAATACAGTTTTGAGAACTAAATATGAATTGATATTTAAGTAGACTAAATGAGAAATCATTTTTTAAATAGGTGCAATCTATACTTTTGGTGTTTCTGTTGTAAGAAGTAAAGTATTTTTCTAATGCATTTAAGCAAACAGTATTAATTATTAAAAACATTTTTGATTCTATGACAAGATCTACAAATTCTTAAATAATTAATGAGCTAGTCAATACTACATAGGATATCCATCTGCTAAGAATTTTTTTTTTTGTGAATATTCAAGATGTTAATATTGAAAAAATGAGAAAAATCCTTTTAGATTGATTTAATACTATCTAATAACAACTCCACATGTTTATTATTTTTTGTTTTTAATATCAAAATGCTTATAAACTGGTCATAAAGGAGGTAATTGTGATCTAATAGCATAAATGACAATGATAAATTTTTTTTCAATTATGCCTTCTATGGAATAATGAATAGCTATTGAGGGACTAATAAACTGTAGATATTGTGCTAAATTTTAAGAATAATATGAAGTAAAGATGTGTGTTACTCTAATTACAGTCCCTCAACAAAGAAACAAACAGGAAGAAGGAAGGAGATTACCCACTCTTTACATACACTTATTTCCATAATGTGACTTGTTCGCATTTTTAAAAATGATACTCATAATTCTTCATATTGCTAAGTGCATGTTAGGTTGAGAGAAAATTATTTCAAATCAACATTTTGAAGGCATTACTTATGTGTTCAATGGAAATACAAAAATTTTTAAGATATAAAATGAGAAAATAAGTGTTAATCTAAAATTCATTACCTAAGTGCCCATCAGCAGATGAGTGGATTAAAAAACTGTGGTACATCTACACAATGGAATACTATGCTGCGGTAAAAAAGAAGGCATTCTTACCATTTGCAACGGCATGGATAGAACTGAAGAGCATTATGCTAAGCAAAATAAGCCAGTCAGAGAAAGAAAAACATCACATGATCTTACTCATTTGTGGAATATAATGAACAACATAAACTGATGAACAAAAACAGATTCAGAGACAAAGAAGCATCGATTAGACCATCAAACCTCAGAGGAAAGGTAGAAGAGGATGGGGGTAAGGAGGAGAGATCAGCCAAAGGACTTGTTTGCATACATATAAGCCCAACCAATGGACACAGACACCAGGGTGTTGAGAGCATGAGTGTGTGTGTGTGTGTTGGTGGTGGTGGTGGTGGTGGGGGGTGGGCAATGGAGAGATAAGGTCACATATGTAATACCTTAATAAATAAAGAATAAAAATAAGTTTCCTAAATAGCAAAAGGAAGAATTTGAGGGTCAAGTAGATTTCATATCCAAAGCTGGAATAATTTTAGGCATCAATTTAAATTCTTATTTCTTTCCAGAATAAACCATATTTCAATATTCTAAAAAATAAAAAAATAAAAGTAATTGCCATGTCATCCTAAATGTTTTAAAGATAATTTTTAAATTTTATCTCATATCTTAATTTTCAGGTAATGTCTTTAAAAATAAAAAAGAACCTTTGGTGGTAACAGAATTATAGAGATCAGATTTGAATAAGATCTTTAAGAAAATTTAGCTAAATTTCCTTATTTAAAAATAAACTGAAGTTTAGATAGGTTAAAGTACTCAAGAATTCTCTCTAGATCTGTGACATTCCATTCTGTTTCTTTAGGTATGGCCTTTGTTTTGAAGTTACTCATGTGATGGAATAGTTCTCTGTTCTAAGATGGTCATCTAGAAATGTACCACTCCCTATATCAGGGATGGGCAAACTTTTTGACTTGAGGCCCACAATGGGTTCTTAAATTGGACCGGAGGGCCGGAACAAAAGCATGGATGCAGTTTGTGTGAACTAATATAAATTCAAAGTAAACATCATTACATAAAAGGGTACGGTCTTTTTTTTTTTTTTTTTAGTTTTATTCATTTCAAACAGGCTGGATCCGGCCTGCGGGCCATAGTTTGCCCACGGCTGCCCAATATTGTATTGGAATAGTATTAAACATTGTTCCTTATAAGGTAGGAAAGTGGAGCGAATGTAATTTTTTTAGGTTAATTTTTTAAAATTGATTTTTAGGAAAGAAGAGGGAGAGAGAAAGAGAAAGATCAATGTGAGAGTAAAACAATGACTGGCTGCCTCCTGCATGCCCCCGACCAGGGATAGAGCCGGCAGCATTTTGGTGCTCCGGATAATAACCAACCAACTGAGCAACATTGGCCAGGGAAGGGGGCATGTAAATATTTACATTGCCATTGACTTCAGCTATAAATTATTCTCATTTCATTATCAAATAAAAACTGACAGAAAAGTTATGATAACACAGTCATGAAAACTATATTTTTAAAACACAAAAAATATTTATTTGCAATTTTGACACTATTGTCAATATAGTCCAATTAGCTTATATGTATATGAAATTACAGTGTCATAAAGTCTACCTATTTGTTTAACCATAAACATAAACTAATACACATTCATGCACTATAAGTAGTTATATATTTAGCTGTGTAGTAACAATACTATAAATGTTTCATTCTGGGAATCAGAGACCTTTGAAGTTAAGTTGTAGAATGTTTATAGTGTCCTGATTTTTAAATAAAAAAGAAATTGATAGCTCAAATATTTCAAATTTATCAATGAAAATAGAATTCTGAAGATCTTATAATCAGTGTTCATTTAAAAATGTATTTGAATATTAATTATGGGTCAGTAACTGTGAATATGATGGTAAACAAGGTAAACACAGTCTATTCTCTAAAAAATAAAAAAGAGAAAATATTTACAATCCTCCCTATCTAATAAAAGACAAAAGGGTAATTAACCATACTTCCTATACACTTCCCATTGGCTAATCTGGGAGATATGCAAATTAACCACCAACAAAGATGGCGGTTAATTTGCATACGCAGGCTTCAAGGGGTGGAGCAAAGCCAAACAGCCCCGAAGCCACTGAGCAGCGAGACCTCCCAGCACTGGGATCAGCGGAGCCGGGAGGCCTCATGGCCCCAGGAACAGTGGAGCCATGAGGCCTCATGGCTCCAAGAACAGTGGAGCCACGAGGCCTTGCGCAGCGCAGTAACCCCCAGATCGGCCCTGCCCTGAGCATGTCAGGGGGAAGCGCCCCAAACCCCAGATTGACCCTGCTCTGTGCATGACGGTAGGCGGTGCCCCAACGCCCCCCCTGGCCCCATCAGCCCTGCTCTGTTCCTGACAGGGGGCAGTGTCCCACCCCACCCCCCATCGGCCCTGCTGTGTTTGTGA
>NW_006289214.1:752644-764008 GCF_000327345.1 Myotis davidii
ATCCCCCGGGGGGCCCCAGACTGTGAGAGGGCACAAGTGGGGCTGAGGGGCACCCCCCCACACCAGTGCACAAATTTTTGTGCACCGGGCCTCTAGTATAATATATTTTAATATGGAAAAATAGCATCATAGTGGAAAATTCAAGTACAAATTAATTTATATGGAATTGCATTTTATATCATTTTGTTAGGTTTTAATTTACATATATTAAAATGCACACATTTTTTAATATAAAGTTTGATGTTTGACCACTATATACTGCCAGGCAACCACCATTCCAAGCACTATATTTCTATCACACCCAAAGTTTTCTCATGCCTTTTCTCAGACAATATTCTCCAAACCATGGTTTTGATTTAAATCACTATTGATTCATTCTGCCTGTTATAAACCTTCATATAATAGAATCATACTTATGTCCTTTGGTTTCATCTCAAGTATAGGAGTTTAAATTCTTAGACTAAAATCGGTAAGAAGACTTATTCAGGTAAACCATCAAGCTTGGCCTTTGAAGGACGTTATAATAAACAATACCACTACATTTGGCATTGGGCCCTGACACGTTATTTATTACAATACAAAGCATTGTGTTATATTTTTATATTGAATTTTTATACTTTTTATACTAAATTTGTGAATTTTCCATACAAAATACTTTCACAGTGTTAAGAACATTAACTCTATTGCATCACTTTTTGTTTTTTTAAAAACACACACAAAACAGATATTTGTGTGTTTCTGAAACAACTATTCTGTTTTTGTTTTAAGAATTTTGTAGATTTTGTAAATAAGTAGGTTTCTTTTCTCATGTTCACTGATTAATGCCAACATTCTGGCAAAACATTGGATTTATGGGATCCATTTTTATAATAACCTCATTCATAGATTCATTTCATGTTTTAAACTTTCTTGAAATTCTTTAGTCTACTTTTTAAAATCATCTAGTCCTATACTTTTTATGCCAACATAAACTGAATTTAATTAATTAAATCAGTTAAACTAAAGATATAAATTATTTTCAAATTCAGTTAAACTTTTAATCATTTAATAATTAGCTCAGAGGACTATCCAAAATTTTTGTCTTTACCTCAAATGTCCCCTTTATAAAAAAAAATAAAGTAAAATGTCCTTTGATATATGCATCTTAATGTGGAACAAATATATTTTCGAACACTGATGGAAAGGCTAGGAATCAATACAAATAAAGATAATTTGATGATATATGCTAGGTACATATGAGCCCTTGTTTTGTGTTTATATTTATTGAACTTTCAGAAGCAAAGTCCATATCCTACCAGCTGTTATAGTAACTCGGTCTTAGCTCATTACTCCAATTAATCTAAGCTTATTATCAGTGCTTCCATCTTCAGGCGAATGGAAAGTCCAAGAATATAAAGAATCAGTGCATTTTCTAAGCTTAATTAGGAGGAAAAGAAGCCTCTACACACTGTAAAATTCTTTGATCTCCAGCAATACCATGTACATCCCCAAGCACACGTTTGAAATAAACGCTTGAAGGCATAAAAAAAAGCTCATAATAAAAATTATTGTTGAAACTAGCCAGCTGCCTTTTCATTTATAATAAATTACTGTTATACCATACATATATAGCTTTTAGTTATTCAAATATTGTTAAATATAAAAATTGCAATTCCTTTTCCCTATTGAGAATAAAAATAGTAACAAATTTCTTGCCATAAGGAAGAAACTAATTCTTAATGTCCAAAATATAAATATTTAAACATGCAGCTTAATCACCTTAAAGACAGAAAGAATGTGGCAGACACAGTTGGCATTCATTACTACTTCAGAGTGAACATATTGCTTCATAGAATGAATACAAATGCATATATTTAAAGGAAATATGTAAAAGACCACAAAACTAAGTTGACATTGTGTATTATTGAATTTTGAAGAATTATGCTTTGTCCTTTATTTTCCATTTTGTAAACACAGACAGTAGAAACGTCTAAAATTCAATTTGGACTTGTGTTTAAATATAAAAACAAGACCCTGCTGGTGTTGCTCAATGGTTGACTGTTGACATATGAACCAGGAAGTCATGGTTTGATTCCAGTCAGGGCACATAGCTGGGGTGCAGGCTCCATCTCCAGTGTGTGTGTGTCGGGCAGGGGGAGGAGGGGTGGGCATGCATGAAACAACACATCAATTATTCTCTCTCATCTTTGATGTCTCTCTCTCTCTTTCTCTCTCTCTCTCTCTCTCTCTCTCTCTCTCTCCTCTGAAATCAATAAAAATATATTTAAAAAATATAAAAAACAAGACTAATGTATATTTCTTGATAAAAACCCCTCTCTACTACAGGTTGGTTAACTCCAGAGTTATGATTCCTAAGGAGCCATGCCCACCAAGGGTACCTTCCAGGGAGTTATATTAAAGATAGGCTCCAGACATGGCAAATGTTTGACAAAAATATTTTCCCATGCCCAGTCCGTTCTTTGAAATACTGGAAGTCTTCTGACCAGCTTTCAGGACATTTTACTCCACCTGTCAGCTGAAGTCAGTTTGCATATGAGAAACACACTGGCATCTGTTTCTGATACCTGTTCTCCCAGCTCATTCAGGGCAATCACTTGGCTTCACTCCAATTTATTGTTTTGGAAATGAGAATAACTATACTGCCATTTGTGGAATTGTGTTCTGCAGACCTTTTGAAAAAGAATCTCTAAGGGTACCGGGCAAAAGGCATATTCCTGACCTCCACCACACCCTATCACATCAGAATATAAATTGTAGATGTCAAACTGATAATATTTTTATTATAATTTTTATTCAGGAAAAAAATAATGCCCAGAAAAGTTACTCTGGAATCAGCATCAGGATGTCCTTACTACCAGGATTCAGTCTCTGCCATGTATGTGCCATGCATGTGACCCCTAGCTCAGCTGCCAATTCAGAAGAAAGGCAATCTGCCTCAGAAGACCTGGACTCCCAAAATGGAGTTGTTATTGTTGGTTTCAAAAGACATTCTTTCTCAGAGAGTCCAAATGCTAGAATATTCCAGTGATGAAGGTACAACTTATGAAGGTCTGGGTAAGCTCCTTAGGGAAGAAGTACCACAGGTTTCAGCTATTTTTATCGAAGTACTCCCAGAATATGGCAGAGCCACAGAGAGTGTGTCCTTGTTAGCACGTGTGTGCCTAAGGTTATTCAACACAAAGTTCCTTTTGGGCAGATGAGCAAAGGTGTCGTTGGTCTTTGGCTGGGCAGCCAGCACCTGCTCACATTCACCCCCCTATTCCTCAGGAGTAGGGGCAGCCTCTGCTTCTCTTTCCTCTTTCTACTTAGCCTGGGTTTCTGCTCCTCCTAACCAAAACTTTTCTCTTGCCCTGTGGTGTGCGTCCATGTAGTTTTCTTTTTAGGATGGCTGTCTGCAAGCTTTTCAGCATAAAACTGGGCCATCTTCTCACAGAGTTCCACCTTCCCCAAGATAGATGGGAAGTGGTACTTTTAATTGAGGAACCAGCAATTGTGAGGAACCAGAAATTGGTATTGGCTAAGGCCTGGTAGTTAGAAGGCTCTTGGACTTGTTTATAGAGACACAACAGGGTGCAGACAACTGTGATATCTGCGAGTGTCACACATTTGCCCACTATAAAAGTCTTCATTTTCAAGTGAATATCCAGCAGTCCCAGAATTCAACTCACCTCCTTCACATTCTCTGTGGCCTGCTTCTGATGCAGGATGCCCAAGGTGAGGAACGTTATCAGCAGAGGTCACCCATTCACCTCAGGGGCTGCTAACTCTGAGGTACTTCCCAGAAGCTTCTTATTGCTCACACAATATGCAACAGTACTGCTCACAAACACAGAATCCATGGTCACACTAAAATTCTGGAAATTTGTTGACAGGAAATTTATGGGGAAATTCAGGTGTTTGGCCAAATTGGAAGTAAGGTGGGGCAGGGAGCACGCCAACCAGAGCCCCACTGTACTAAGCAACAATGAGGTCCTCTAGTCCCTCCAGTTTTTCGGACATGTTTTCAAGGTCCCAGCCACCATGGTGATTTCACAGAGGAAGGAGCCACTGATTCTTCTTTAACAGCTTTAGCACTTATCCTTACATCTCCACTCCAACCATTAACGTCATTCCCTAGTTGCCTCATCACAGCACCATTGTAAATGATTCCTAACTTATCACCATCTGGCCCATCCTCAATCCTGTCTTATGTGAAGCCAGAATGCTCTTTCTAAAATGCATATCTAATTATAGCACACACTGACTCCTAAAATACTTCCATGTTTCTATATCACCTAATGAATACTATCTATAATCATTTTCATTAATATAGAATTCCATTATCTTACCCTTACCTGTTACTGAAAATGATTGCTGACAGATTTTCTGCCTTTACCTTCTCTTCCACCAGACATTTTATTTATAGTTTTCCAAATAATAGTAGAATTTCCTCTGTACATTGGCATATATTCTTTCATTTTGAAAAGCTCTTCCACCTACTTGATGACCTGGAACATGCTAACTCAACTCCAACTCCAGTATATTGTTTGTATGAAATGTCTCTGCTTTCCTAGTTTTGGTTGTTATTTTCTCCTTGTGTTCCCACTATGTTTTACATGATGTTATCATTCTCACTCGTTACACTGTTCTGAAGTATTCCTTTCTAGAGAACCATCATTTATTTCAAGTTTTTCTATTGTTAACTCCTAAAAAATTCTAAACAGCCCTATTTTTAATCACTTGACTCCTCACTCCCTAATTCATAGAAAATCAGATGATAGATGAGCACCAAGTCCAAGGTTACCTGTTCAATAGACTGAACATAACACCAGGTGACTAGGTGACTATATTTTATTTTTCAGGAATTTGAGTAGGACAATATGGAGGCAATAAGGTAATTTTTAGCAGAGACTAAAGCTGAAAATGTCTGTTCAAGGAAATCCTAAGGTAGTTTATGACAGACAAGGAAGAGTTAAGTTCATAAATGTTCATGGCATGCCAATCTTCTGAGGAAGCAAAAGTTACAAGTAAATATTTATGGCAAATTAAGTATCTATGCACAGTGGAGAATAACACAAAATAAACTTGCAGCAAAAAGGGAAAATAACAGAAATTTATAAAGGTCATTGGTCATATTATAATAGAGCACATAATCATCAATGATTCTGTCTAATCTCCTATAGCTAATATGCTCAGTACTGTCTTAGATCCCCAAAGAAACTTAGGTTTCTAAATTTTCTCAATGGTCTGCAATATTATGATTTCTATCTGCTTATGGCCTAGTTATGCAGTTTTTTTCTTTGGTTGAACAGTTACTCTTAAAACATGTTCTTTATTACTAAAAGTAATTTGAATGACTCTTCCTTTTAACCACCAGAGCCTAATAGAACATTTTTTTTTACCATAATGTAAATTTCAGACAGGCCGATATTATCTCATCTTTCTCATTATATAAATACTAGGGGCCCGATGTACGAAGATTTGTGCAAGAATGGACCTTCCTTCCCCTAGCTGTCGGCACTGCCTTCTCTCTGGCCCGGAGCTGCCTTTCTGCCTTCCCATAATGCCCAGAGGCCCGGAGCGGTTGGGGCAGGGTGGGATGCTTGTGTCATCACCATGGTGACTATGCAAGTGCCCCACCCTGCCCCCAAACACTTGGCGCCTGTGTATGCAAATTAACCTGCCATCGTTGTTGGATTAATTTGCATACTCACTCCTGATTTGATGGTGGCTGTTGTGAAGGCACAGTCAATTTGCATCTTTCTCTTTTATTAGTGTAGATAGTAAGCAATTTTCCTTCCTTCAGTGCTAAATACCATTAACACACCCAGTCTGTCCCCAGAATATTTTGCTTATCTGAGAAGTTGCCAATTTAATGCAACCAAGACAATTGTAGTTTACAGTCTCTTAAAGTACTTATCATGAGGAAGTGAGGAGAGGGTAGCTGGTCAAGCTAAATTCTATGTTAAAAAGATTAGAAGCACAAAATTCCTGATTCATATATGAACAAACAATTAAGGCTGCATTATATCCCACAGTAACCAGCTGGTTATTGGGTTAAGAGAATAATATAAATCTAGAACATCTAGAATGGATACTGAAATGAATACTCTCACTGGGCCAATTTGTAAAACTATCCACTTCCTCCAAACTACCCACTTAGGGCTCCCATATTGCCCTGAAAGTCTGAATTTTGATTTGTTCAAGTGACTCCCTTTTATTGTATATAAATTCTCAGTTAATCCCACATACCCCAATATTCCCCAGTCTCTTGCCAGGTCTGGAAGCTTATCATTTTGCACTCTCACAACACAAAAGTTCTCATATAGTAAAAGAGCTCATTCATCATTCTAAGATCTTCTTCTCTTAGTATTTTAAGTGTTCCTCTATATCACCCTTTACCCAGGAGCAAAGCTACTTTGAGTAACCCAAAGATTATTTATTCTTTTATGGGTGATAAAAGTATCTTTAAAGTATCTCTTTTTATAGAGTCCTCGATGAAGCAGAAAAAAAACCAAAACAAAGCACCAAACATATACAAAATTAAATAATTTTTGGCAGAGTGTGCTAAAGCTTCAATAAACAACTTATTTGATGGATCATTATTATACTAAAAACAATCAGTTGAGACTATGGTTAACTTTTTGAAATAGTACTGATAATAAGGCTAAAACCAAATTATTTGGTCATCACAGCAGAAACAATGTAGGAACATTAATAGTCCCAGAGTTGAGACCCATTTTCATTAAACTCAACCCTTAATAATATGGCTTCACTGTTCTTTCCATTTTAGAAAGAAGGCACAAATACCTTTGTTAGGCAGGATTTATTTACACACCTAATATGTCATGGAAATCTTGACGCATTAAGTCTTACTTCCACAAAATTACACCAATTTATTTATTTTTTTGGAGCAAGTTTAGGCAATTTTATTTATTTATTTATTTTTATTTATTTATTTGTCTTTTTTGTTGTTGTTGTGTTTTTTTTTATTGCTTAAAGTATTACAAAGTATATTATATATGTCTCCTAAGTTTAGGCAATTTTTAAAAGCAAATGTATAATAGTTATAATTAATACATTTTAAATTTATAAATTTTATAAAAGAGTAGGAAAAGATTGATAAGTATACAACAAATATTAAAAACTTAAAAATTCTTAATTAGTTTAAAAACTACTAGCTCTTCTTACTAAAATATGAGTTGCTCAATATTCTTGTAGATAAAATAAGTTGACATGATAAGGTAAATAGAGAAAAAAACCCACAGGATGATATCAGAGAATAATAGGAGAACTAATTTTGCAGTTTATCAAGTTATAATGACTACTATGAACCCTTTAAAGAATCATAGAAACCTAAATATATTCATACTACTTTTTATTATACAAGGATTACTAACTAGTCTGTAGATCCCTTAATTGGTTTTCCATTTTGAATAATTATTAGTGTTATACTTCATCTGTACCTGAACTTAATGGTGAAAAATATGAATTTCAGTTATCCGCAAAACAATCTTTTAGTATGTCTATAACTACATCAAATGGACAGTCTTAAAAAGTCTTCTTTCTGTATATGGTTGTGGTATCATAGGAAGATATTTGGTCTTTCTAGTTTCTGGCACAGAGCTCTCCAAAATCCTTGGAATTCACTGAGTAATAAGGGTAACAGAAGCTTGCTTTTTGTTCTAACGAGGCAACTCTTGGTGGTGGTAGTGGAGGGGGTCTCTTAGACTCCTTCAGGATGGGGGCTAGTTGCTAGAAATACCAAATATTGATTAGAAGCTTGAAACTTTTAACCCCACCCCCACAAGCTTCAAGGAGAGAGAGGGACTGAAAATTGAGTTAATTACCAGTAGCCAAAGATTTATTTAAACATGCCTACATAATGTCACCTAAAAAACAACAACACAGAAAACACCGCAGAGAGCTTTTGGGTCAGTAATCCATGAAGATACTGTGAAGGTGGTATAGCAGGAAAGGGTTAGGCAGCTTCAATCTTTGCCTTATGAATTTGCTCTTCCTGAGTTGTATAGTTTATAGCAAACTAGTAATAGAAAACTAGTAATAGTAAGTAAAGCACCTTCCTGAGTTCTGTGAGTCTCTCTAGTGAATTATAAACCTAAGTAGAGAATCTCGGAACTCTTGATTTATTAGTAGGCACTTGGTTAGAAATGTCAGTGGGCCAGGACTTGCAAATGCTGTCTGAAGTGGAGACAGTCTTGTGGAACTAGGCCCTTTAACTTGTGAGATCTGAGGCTAACTCTAGTTTGACAGTGTCTGAATTGAATTGAATTCGTGGACAGCGAGTTGGTCTCAAAGACTTGGAGAAGTGAAGATGTAAAACATACCATGTATTTGGTGTCAGGAGAGAAAAACAACGGCAACAAAAGAAAACCATCTCATTTGATGTCAGAAGCAGTGTGAGGGGGAAAAAAATCAGGTCAATATGTTTAATATAGTCTTTGAAGAGAATGTGTTTTCTGCTATTTCTCTGGATGCTCCCAGCAATGAATGCAGTTGCTAGGCAAAAAAGGTCAGGGGAAGAGGAGGCCATAGAACACAAAGTTTAGTTGTTATAAAAAATACCTTGGTTTTACCAAACATTTCACAAGAGGGTAAAGTATGTAAAACCAGGACATTTTATATACAAACCCTTACAGACCACTGGGAAGCCAGGCCCTGAATTGCAAACAAATGAAAACCTAGTAATGACTCTTCTACTTTTTCTCACATCTGCTGCTTCTACTCATTGCATTTCTATTGATATTGATAAAATTTTCAGACCAACTTTAGAATTATCTTGAGATGCAGATTTTCCAAAGTGGCAGCGCTGAGTGCATTCTCTAACTTCCCTGGTGTACAACATAGACAATGGGTAGACAATGCCCTACATCCAGTAACCAGCAAGTAACTTGAGATTTAGAGGATAATATTTCTAGTCAGAATAATTATAAGGTCCTTGATAGTGTATTCTCTTAGAAGAATATTTTTGTAATTTTAGGAAAATTAAGGAAAACCCGGTATTATTATTTAAAACTTATAAGGGAACTTTGCCTTTTTTAGTCACTGTTATACTCTCAAAGCCTAGATAAATGGGCTATAATATATTAAGTATCAAAACAAATCACAAAATATTAGTTGAGTGAATTAATTAATGAGTATAAAATTTTTTAAGCTAAGGAGAAAAGACACAGGACCTAGATAACTTTCCCTATATTACAAATGATGAAATGTATCCTGGAAAGGTTCCCCTCTCAAAATCATAAATCTGGTGAATTTATTAATTAAATCCATAAAGTATGAATTAGAATTAAAACAAGAACCCAAATTGTCAAGACAGTATTTATTTTATGACACCCAGGTGATGACACTATATCTCTATCCAAATTTTTCTACTAACTATTATTTGATTGGGCATTGAAATATTCTTTTGTGTAAGTAAAAAAAAAAGTCAAATGTCAGCAAAGCCATATGTTTAAATATATATATATATATACATATAAATGATAAAATAACTATAGTCAGCATAATAAATATAGATATGCATGGATATATATGTATCCAAATATATCAATTCAATATGTTCACAAATTTCACAGATTACTGACCTCTCATTGAATGTATTCACTTAGATAATTCTTTTAGGGCAGAAATCTGAATTATTTGGAGCTTAATTTTCTATAAATACTACATTACCTCACCAGAGTGTTATAAAGTATGCTGAATTAATGATTACAGCATTTTTAAAATTCAATATATTATAGCAATGCTGAGTAATAATGATAACAGTAATGCAAGATAGTATATCAAGGAACCCTTACAAATGATAAATTAAATAAACCTATAATTATCTCTCCGCAAGAACCATTATTTGTTTAAAATTGAAACAATTTATATTTATATTTTATTCATCTAAAGACAGTATTAAATTATTTATTCTAGTTTTATCCTGGAACTCATACACTAGGAAACAAATTGAACTATTAGGAAATTAAACACCAAAATGTTATTTTTGTATTCAAAGATGGTAGAAATGTAAATTGGTGTGGTCTCTATGAAAAACAGTATGCAAGTTTCTCAAAAATTAAGAACAGAACTACTATATGACCTAGAAATCCCTCTCCTGGGTATTTACCCCCAAATTTGAAAACACTTATATATAAAGATATATGTACCTCTATGTTCATTGCACCATTATTCACACTGCCAAGACATGGAAAGAATCTAAGTGTCCTTCAACCAATGCTTAAATAAAGAAGATGTGATACATATATAATATAGAATACTATTCAGCCATAAGAAAGACCATGTGCAACAACATGAATGAATCTTCAGAGCATCATGCTAAATGAACAGAAAATGACAAAAATATTATTTTACTCAGATGCTGATATGAAACAGAAAGCAACAAATGAAGAAATAAAACAAACTAACTCATAGACACAGACAATATGATGGTTAGCAGAGGGGAAGGGGGGAGGATGAGGACGGTAAAGGGAGTCTAATATATGGTGATGGAACACTAGATTTTGGTGGTGAGCATACAACGGAATACATAGATGATGTATTATAAAATTGTGCAAGTGAAATTTGTATAATGTTAGTAACCACTGTTTCCTCAATAAATTTAATAAAAAATAAAATATTCCCAGTAGTAACTCTTTCATAAGTAACAGGATATTAATATAGACAGAAAAATGCACTCCCTAATATGTCAGCACATAGAACATTCACTATAGTAGACTGCTATATTTCCTTCTTTCTCTCTCCATGTTTTTATTTGAGTATGCATAGGTCTGCGTTGAGCTTTTCTGCTTCAATAACAAACCTTATAGCTATTGTATTTAGCAGGTAGATGCTGAGAGTAAGAGCAGTTTGGTAGAAAGTTCTATTAAACCAACCAACAAATTCTATTGCCCTAGCCAAAATGATCAGCTCAAATGAAAAATTACAGGATTATCCTTTGACTTGCTAAGTGAGAAATGTTTTTTCTCACCCAGAGGAAAATGAAGAAGCTGTTATTCCAAATTATCATTAGTTATGAGGAAGTCAGCCGAAGAACAAAAGAAGAGAAAAAAAAAGAAGAAGAAATTTTATGTAAACACAGATTAATCCCTGATAAAACTAGGACTCAAGTCTTCCTTGACTCTAACCTATTCAGATGCATGTGCCAGTATATCTCCTCTGAGATGGATTTAAGATGGATTTCATATTTGGTATATTGTATCAATTTCACTAATCCTATCTAATAAAATAGAAACATGGTAATTGGCGTACGACCGCTACCCTTTCCATTGGCTAATCAGCGAGATATGCAAATTAACTGCCAGCCAAGATGGCGGCCGGCAGCCCGGCAGCTTAAACTGAACATGAGGCTTGCTTGCT
>NW_006289214.1:765157-799258 GCF_000327345.1 Myotis davidii
TACAAATAAAATTTTATAATTATCACTTGCCATATTAATTGGACATCTGTTCCACAGTGGTATGAATTCATGATTATACACAATAGTATCTAGCATATATACATACATATGTCATAGTACCCTAATATATAAAAATCCAGGGGCCGTCACAACTGAAACAACCAGACAGATGACCGAACAACAGGCTGTGTGGGGTGATAAGGCCGGCAGGGGGGTTAGTGAGGGATGACCAAACGACTGAACAGCAGGCTGCGTGGGGTGACCAGGTCAGCAGGGGGTGGGCACTAAGGAACAACCAGGCCAGTGGGGGGTGGGAAGTTAGGGGCAAGAGGATGGCAGAGGGGGTAGTTGGGGGAAATCAGGCTGGCAGGGTGGCCAATAAGGGGCAACCAGGCTGGCGAGGGGGAGCAGTTGAGGGTGACCAGGATGGTGGGGGACAGTTGGGAGTGACCAGGACAGTGGGGGGAAGTTGGGGTGACCAGGCCAGCAGGGGGGCAGTTGGGTGCGCCCTAACCGGTTTGGCTCAGTGGAGGATTGAATCCCAAGGGGTCCTGGATTACAGAGGGTGCAGGCTGGGCTCAGGGGACCACCACCCCATGCATGAAATTTGTGCACCCGGCCTCTAGTGTGTGTGTGTGTGTGTGTGTGTGTGTGTGTGTATTTCAAATACCATGTATGTTTTGGTTATAACAAATTAATGACATTTTTCTTACTTTATTTTTCTTTTATGATTGTGTCTTAATGACCCTCAAGTTTCTTTTGTTAATTTGCCTAATATTATTAATTTTATACAGCTTCTAAGATCATTTTCTTTATAGCTCTTTTGATGTAGACCTTTCCAATCCAGAGAAAATTTTCTGCTTCTATTGTCCCTTTTCAGTTTTCTTCCTTTTCTTTTCTTGGTGCTTAGTCTATCCCATTGCTTCTGCAGTATTATTTTTAAAAAATATATTTTATTGATTTTAGAGAGAGAGGAAAGGAGAAGAAGAGAGAAATAGAAACATTGATGAGAGAAACACCATTGGCTGCCTCCTGCATGCCCCCGGGAATCGAACCAGGGACCTCTTGATGTATGGGACTATGTTCAATCACTGAGCCATACCAGCCAGGCTGCTTCTGCAATATTATTGACTTCACAAAGTTTTATGAAATAGTTTAAAAATTCATAGCTCTGTAAAGCCTTTCTATTTATCTCTGGGTGTCTAAGTTTATCCCTACCACTGAAGTGTATACAACTAGAAAAATAACTAGAGTTCCTCTACATAGGTAGCTAAAATACATATATAAATTAGATAGATGATTGAGAATTCAGATTATATGTCTATGCCTATGTCTATATTATAATTGTGTCATTTTATTGAATCCAATATACATATTCTACTCTGATACCTGCCAGTGTTAACACTCTGTATAGAACTCCCCATACCTTAAACATAGCATGCACAGTGGCTTATTTCCAAAGACTACACTTTGGAAAGAGAAAAGGAAAAATAAAGCAAAAACTTCATATCACAGAAATCTGGTAAAGACTACCTCAGCCAGGTGATTAAGATTAACATTAACAATGAAATAAGTCATGTTGATTTATCTACCCTTGATATAATGTATGAGAGAAGAATTTATCTCTATATTCTTCCAACAAAAATCCCGTAACCCCAGGGCAATAATAAAAAAATAACAACAACAAAACACATCAGACAAATCTCAGTTGAGGGAAATTCTACAAAATTACCTGGGCTGTGCTTTTCAAAATTGTCAAGGTCATCAAAAAAAAAAGAGAAATCTGAGAGATTCTATGGCCAAAATGAGCTTAAGGAGACGTGATGACTAATTGCAATGTAATATTTTGGATGGGCTTCTTGAATAGAAAAAAAACAAAACAAAAAAACAACTAAAGAAATTTGAAAAAAAATGTATGAACTTTAGTTAGTAATAATGCATCAAAACTGGTTCATGATTGTGACAATATACTAATATAAGATTACTGATATGGGAAACTTAGAGGGAATACATGGGAACTCTCTGTTCTATATCTAAACTTTTCTGTAAATCAAAAAGTATTCTAAAGGAATAAGGTTATTTAAAAAATACTAAACTGTATTTGAGATCCTTGAGTTGACCTAGTTTACGTGTTTCTACTTTTGACCTACTAACCTAAGGTCTAAACTAAAGGCAAGTTCAAAAAATTGTCCTGGGCCATTTTTCCTATGTCCATACTATTGAGTTCTTACATTTAGATAGAGAAAAAAAATTACAAAAAAAGGAAAGAGAAACAATAAAAGAGAAGCCCTACTCTCAGGCTTTAGATTCAACTATCAACTTGGTGGATTTAACAAAAGTCAGAGAGCTGTATCAGTGTGAGCTCCCCAGGTTTATGAAATTCAGAGAGTAGAAGTCAAGGCCTAAAGAATACTTAGCCAAGTCACTCTCTATTTATAGTCCATTTATTCCTTTTCCAACATTTCCCCCTATCCAGCTCCAAGCACTGTAGAACTATTGGTGTCCTTTACTTACATTATCACTTTTCTCTCTGTTAGAATAGAGAAAAGAAAATACTGAAATACCAATGCAATATTTATTGTGTACCACTAAAACAACAAATAAAGAAATTCTAAATACAATAGATATGAAAAATAATAAAATTTTAAAGTGCCAACAGAGTGTGGTCATGAGTTTTGGACATTCTACATAGGGTATAATCTTTAGTAATAGCTCTTATTTTTAACTCTAAATAAAATTATAGTGAAGACCATATGAACTATATTGCTCCTGTTTCTAACTTCATTGTCCTCATATGTTTCCATTTATGCAATTAGAATGTCTGTATTAGACTAATTTATATTTAGGAGGTATATGTGATGATATGACATGTTTTATTATATTACTTAATACAAATTAATGTCTCCTTTAAATGAATTTTCCCCTCTCATGTTAATCCATACTCTTCTTCATTTTTCACTTTCATCTAGTCTCGTTTTTTGGGTTTTTTTTTTCTTTACATTGACAAGTTTATAAATATGAATTTATAGGTTTATAATTTTCTAATCTGTAACAAATTTAGAGACTTAAAACAACATATATTTTTTATCTCATAGTTTGTATGGGTCAGAAATTCAGTCATGGCTTGCTAGATCCTCTGATTACGGTCTCACTAGGCTGTAATCTAGGTGTTTGACAGGCTATGTTCTAATCTGGTGTTCTGATTGAGGAAGATTTCACTTCCAGATTTTTCCAGATTTCCCTTTGATTATTGGTAGAATCTATACTAATAAAAGGGTAATATGCTAATTAGACTGGGAGACCTTCCCAGAGACCTTCTGGATGTCCTTCCAGACAAAGCCATGGTGGCGGGGCCCAGGCAGAGGCGGTTAGGGTGATCAGGCCAGGAGGGGTAGGCAGTTAGGGGTGAGCAGGCTGGCAAGGGGCGGCAGTTGGGGCAATCAGGCTGGCAAGGGGTAGCAGTTGGGGGTGAGAAGGCCAGCAGGGGTGCTGTTGGGGGCAAGCAGGCCAGCGGGGGGAGCCGTTGGGTGTGAGCAGACTGGCAGGCAGAGTAGTTGGGGGTGATCAGGCAGGCAGGCAGGTGAGCAGTTAGGAGCCAGCAGTCCAGGATTGCGAGAGGGATGTCTGACTGCCTAAACCGGCAGGCCTAAACTGGGCCTAAACTGGCCATCAGAAATCCCATAAGGGGTCCCAGACTGGAGAGGGTCCAGGCTGGGCTGAGGAACACTCCCCCAGTCCCCGTGCATGAATTTTGTGCACTGGGCCACTAATTTCTTATACTATTGAGACTGTAACCTGAGGCCTGGTTTCTTGCTGGCTCTTGTTAGAAGAGTTCTCAATTCTATGAAGCTACCTACAGTTCCTCTAGGTTGCCCACACATTGTTCCCATGTGAGCTTTCCTAATATAGTTACTTTTCTCATCAACACATTAAATGAAGTCTCTTTTGCAAGTCAGCTAACAAGATGGCTCTTACAAAGAAAAAATAATCCAGAAGTGACATTCCATCACCTTTTCCATATACCATTGCCTATTAGCAAATCCCAGTTCACTCCCACCACTCAAAGAGAGGGGATTACATAGGTATAAATATTAGGAAATAGAAAACATGGGCCACCTCATGAGCCACCTTACGTCCATCCATCACAATAATGACATTGACAGAACATAGTTCAGGGTAATGACTTTGCAGCATTTTTCAAAATATGCCAGAAGATATATATTTATTCTCATATGAGTTTTCACTATATTATCAAACTACAGTTTGAATATAATATCAAAATTCAGAACATGCTTTATATAATAGTGTCATTTATCTAAAATATAGTTGATGTTATTTATCATTTACATATTTCTTTTCATTTGCCTATGAATTCACAAAGTAACTTTAGTTATAAGATCATCCACATGCTGAAATAATATATCAGCAGTTTTCTATGTGGAAGGTAAATGATCAAATTTTTATTTAATTTATATTTGATTCATATTAATAATTACTTATTCAATAATTTAATTTAAATATTAAAAAACTCAAAAATATCATTAAAAATAACCACAAAATCTAAACAATATCACAAAGTATTAAAGCTGAGAACCATCTGTATCAAATAGAAATTACTAGCTAAAGAATTAGAAAAAGCAGGTATTAAAAAGATAATATATTTTATTTTTTTATATATTTTATTGATTTTTTACAGAGAGGAAGGGAGAGAGATAGAGAGTCAGAAACATCGATGAAAGAGAAACATCGATCAGCTGCCTCCTGCACACCCCCTACTGGGGATGTGCCTGTAACCCAGGTACATGCCCTTGACCGGAATCGAACCTGGGACCTTTCAGTCCGCAGGCCGTTGCTCTATCCACTGAGCCAAACCGGTTTCAGCAAAAAGATAATATATTTTAAATACTCTGACAGGTAAAACTATTTTGAACTTCCACATTTTTTTGTGTTGGTTCACAATAAAGCTGAAAAAAGTGCAAAACAGACACAGAACCCAAGGGATATTAGCAATTAGGAAAATTTACTGTAAAATCATGGTGACAAATGCACTAATCTCCAGAGCATCAACGGAAATTGTGACATGTATTTACGTACAGTAATATCTATTTTTAAAAAGACAAACATATTAGCATTTAATGATTTTGGTTCCTGGATACCAAAGTATGTTTGAGGTCTATGTTGATCACAGAGGCCAATCTTGTTCACTTCCATTTTTCACAGTTGAAACTAACAGTGTAGAACAAAACAAACAAACAAAAAGCAATAGGAAGAACACTTTTAAGTGTTTATGAGCTTACACTTTTAAGACAAGTGCCTTTAAGAGGCTTCAGAATGAAGTCACTGAGCAATATTACAACCATATTTTGAAAGCCTTTTAAATGAGCTCTTTGCAATGCTCTCCTAAGTGCTCATTTCTGAGCTCAGACAGTTCTGTTTTGTTTCTGCCCATGACTTTGAATGTGGCCCTAGAGGCTGAGGAATATCAGTCATAAGCACTAGAGTCGGACTGTGGCCACAGTAGGTACAGATGTACAAATCCATCTTCTCCATTTGAACAGTCTGCTAAATTCTGCATGCAGCTGTTGGCTCTGCCTGGTTTTTAATTCTTCCATAATATGTATTCTGAAAATATTAAGATATATTATCTTTCTACTGTTCTATAACTCCTCCCTTGGATGTATAATTTAGATACAGTGAATCTGATGATTACCTCAAATCCTTATATGTATTACAGTCCCAAGCTATCTTTGTTTATTCTCTAACTAGAGGCCTGGTGCACCAATTTGTGCACTAATGGGGTCCCTCAGCCAGGCCTGTGCCCTCTCACAATCTGGGACCTCTTGGCAGATGTTGGAGAGCTGGTTTCGCCCGATCCCTGCAGGCCAGGCCAAGGAACCCCACTGATGCAAACTTGGTGCACCGGGCCTCTAGTATGCATATAAGATCTTTGGTTAATCTCTTACCACCCTCCTCCCTCCTCCCTTCCCTCTGAGTTCCATCAGTCTGTTCCATGTTTCCATACCTGTGGTTTCTGCTCCTGCATTGAGCATCTGCCCCCTGGTGGTCAGTGCACATCATAGCTACCTGCAGTTCGCTTAGGCTTTTATATATATAGATTATTAAAATAACATAATGAAGCAGAGAAAAACAGCAAACATCAGTTTATTGTTAGAATGAAGCTATTGGCCAAGGTTCTTCTACACCCAGTGTTCAATTAGTAGCTTAAACTGAAATGGGAGTAACGAGGAGAATAAAGACACAAGATAGAGCATAGTTCTTGAGTAGAGAAGAAAGCTTTCACAAAGTTTCAGCTTGAAAAGAAATAGATAAGAAAACAGAAGGATAAACTGATATGGGTGACATTTTCCCCACTTTCCATCACTGTTGGGGAGGTTTGGTCACTGTTCACTGATGTATCTTCACCCTTCTGTTCGCTCTTAACTATTTCAGAAGACTGAATCTAGCTGTTGTAAATGAGCATAGCCAGCAGATTCTGTTTTTAACAGAAAACTAAAATTGGGCAATTTTCCCACTCGTGTCCACCCACAAGTGCTAAGCGAATATATCAGCAAAGTAATCGTGTGTCAACTCCCCCTTGTTGTAAAGGAACATCTAGTAATGTGTTGCCAAAGGCAGTTCAGTTCTACTCTTTAAAAAAGAATCCTATAGTACTCATGAATGCCGATGTCTATTCTTGCTCATAGCTAAATGCAGTCCGTTTCCATTGAATAAGCTTGGAGCCACAGCCACACTTATCAAATGAAAATAGTGATAGTTTTTCTCCTAAGAAACCAAGTACATGAATAGATTCATCCACATTATACGGTTTGGCGTCAGCCATCTGCAGAGCAAAAGCAAATTCCCCTAATTACTGACATCTCTCTATGCAGGCCTGTGTTTCTCTCTGTGTGTATTGCACTTTCCTTTTCATCAGCTCCCTGGTGGACCAAAAACAACAATTCTGCCAGGTGAGCTTAACAGATGCCGTTTCCTGACCTAGCCCATAAAAGGTCCATTGCTTTGTTTTTAACTGGGAATATTTCTTCTTGAATTATACAAGGTTGGTGCCTTTCAAACTGAGCCACCAGCCTGTAGCCTGTGTTCCAGCTTACAATTCTCATCAAAATTAGAAAATGTATTTACAGTACACCTGTGGCACACCAGTTCATGACATATAATACATGTCAAAATCGAATCCATAAAAAATGATGAGTGAGAAACGTGATGAAGTCAGATACAAAGAAATCAAAGCAAGCAGCACTCAGCTCTAGAAAGCATTCAGGAGTCAAGGTCGCTAGACAAATCCAAGGGCATGATGAAGAAAATACGTGAAGTTGGAAGATACTGAAACTATTTTATACAGTATGGTTATTTCTGTAATGTTTCTGCGAAAATTTCATACTTTGCTCCTGTGTTTGTATCCTTGTTAATTGTCTTACCATCTGAGGCCACTATTTCTGGCATCTATACTGTTTTCTTTGACTGGTAGGCATCTTCTTATAAGCATCTTCATCTTGCACTTCAGTATGCATTGATTTCCTTTATTTCTACACAAAAAATTGTGCACTGAGAGGGGAGTCCCTCAGTTATTAAACATTTATCGGCACAACACTGACCACATTGGTGGTGGTGGTGGTCTTGTCAGAATGTGTTATATTATGCAGATGAAAATATATTTAAACAGATTTGATGTAGATATTTTCAAAAATGGAAGAATTGTCCCTGACAACTATTTTAGTTGATTCATATCTTCACTAATTGTCATCATTGCAAAGTTTTCAGTCCCCATATGGATTGCTGGATATACTAGGCCATGCCCTGTCCCTGTCCTTTGTAGCCTTTGCTACCTTGAGGACTCTAGTTTTCCATTTATATGTTTAAGTACCAGCCTTACCGGCTTAAAAATGTAAGCTTTTAACACTGCTCTCTCTGTTCCGTATCCTTCCGATGAAAAATGGAGTTGGGTTGCAGCACAGGAGAGAAATTCAGAAGGGGAACATTGAAGTAATGACTGCAGTAGGAGAAGTGGGAACCTATTTCCCTGGCCACAAGCGCTGGCATCTGGACCAAAGGTGGGCGGCTTCTTCTTCTTCTGTGATTCCAGGGAGGGCAGTCAGTTATGTGTATATGTGTGTGCATCTCAGTAACAAACCAATTGCATTTTAGTTGGGCAATGCCCCTACCCACCCTTCAAATTCCTTCCACCATGCATTTCTGTTTTCCTTTTTGTTTGTTGGATTGTTCTGCTGCTGCTCCTCCTCACCCTTGGATCGTAATGTAAAATTCTTTTACCATGTCAAGAAATTATTAAAAATACAGGTACTTTGAAAAAAATATAGGTACACCGGTGGAGGGGCGGGGTGCAGGGAAGAGGTGGCTGCTGGCATCCGCCTCTTCCCTGCCCCCCTCCGGCTTCTCCAATCACTGGCTAGGGGGTGGGCAAAGGTGGCCCCAGTTCTCAGATCCAGGGCCCGGGGGGCAGGGCAAAGGCGGCCCCCAGGGACACCTTTGCCCTGCCACCCGACTCTTGCCTGCCACCTGGGTTTCCTTTCACCATCCTTCCCCTTTTGCCTCCCATCATTGTGCCTACATATGCAAATTAACTGCCATATTTGTTGGCTGTTAACCGCCATCTTTTTTGGCAGTTAATTTGCATATCGCCCTGATTAGCCAATGGGAAGTGTAGTGAAGGTAAGGTCAGTTACCATGTTTGTCTATTATTGGATTAGATTATCCTTTTTCTTGGGCTGTTTATCTTACAAAGCTAAACTTTATGCACTAATTTCACAAATACTTATATAGTTTTCCTTAACTTATATTTGTTTTTTTTCTACTTAGATATAAGAACCTTAGGTTTGGTGATGTAAACTTGTTTTTATATCCTCTAAGTGATTTTTTTTTTAAATATATTTCATTGATTTTTTACAGAGAGGAAGGAAGAGAGACAGAGAGCCAGAAACATCGATAAGAGAGAAACATCAATCAGCTGCCTCCAGCACATCTCCTACTGGGGAGATGTGCCCGCAACCCAGGTACATGCCCTTAACCGGAATCGAACCTGGGACCCCTCAGTCCGCAGGCCGATGCTCTATCCACTGAGCCAAACCGGTCTTGGCAAACAACACTCTCTAAGTGATTTTTAACCTTTTTCATCTCATTGCTCACATAAACTAATTAGTAAAATTCTGCAACACTCAAAAACATATATTTTTTGCTGATGGGACAAAAATAACTATAAATGTGAATGATTTACCAAATAATAACCCTATAAATAAAAGCTTAATATGCTAAGTGCCTGGTCATCTGGTCGGCCATTCAACCAATCAAAGTGTAATATGCTAATGATATGCTAAGGCCGCTCAACCGCTCGCTGTGATATGCACTGACCACCAGGGGGCAGACAGTTGACCTGTTGACCAGTCACTATTACATGCACTGACCACCAGGAGGTAGATGCTCCAACCAGTAGGGTAGCTTGCTACTGGGGTCTGGCCAAACAGGACTGAGTGAGATAAGCTGGACATCCCCTAAAGTCCCCCTGCAGTCCCTCCCTGGTTGGCCAACTTCCTATGTCCCTCCCCTGCCCCAATTTTACACCAGTGATGTCCCATGGCCTGGCCTGCACCCTCTCACAATTCAGGACCCCTCTGGGGGATGTTAGAGAGCTGGTTTCGGCCTGACAGAGGAACTACTGGTTCCTATGATGCACACTGACCACTAGGGGGCAGACTATTAACACAGGAGCTGCCCCCTGGTGGTCAGTACACTCCCACAGAGGGAGCGCCTCTTTGCCAGAGCCCGGGCTCACTGCTGGCAAGTGCAGCAGTGGTGGGTGGGAGCCTCTCCTGCTTCTGTGGCAGTGCTAAGGATGTCCGACTGACAGGGTGTGGGCTTAAGCCATCAGTTGGACATACCCCGAGGGCTCCTGGACTTTTAGAGGGCATAGGCCAGATTGAGGGACCCACCCGCCCCTGGAGTGCATAAATGTTGTGCACCAGGCCTCTAGTAATGATAATAACCATAGTAATATTTACCTACACCTATTGCTCAAAGTGACTTTTAAAAAAATCAGATGCCTATACTTGTATATAAGGATTTCTGGTACCAAGAATTAACTAATCAGACACAGCCTTATTATGCAAGGTGATCAAAAAGATACAACTCTATGACCTGTATATTTATGCTTCAAGACAGGCTATTCACACCTGACTTCTATTGTGTTGGCTGTTATCACTTTTTATTTATTTGATAATCTAAGGTATAAGAGGTCAGTGCCCCTGACGAAATAGTCAGGTATTGAATGTTTTGAATTTTTTTTGTGGCACACCTGTTGAAAATAGCCACCCAATATCCTATAGCATCTAGAATGAAGAGTGAGAATTTAATAAAGTTATTTTAATAAAGAAATAAAGAAAATGATAAGGTAGAATTTTAAGCAGATATAATTGAAATAAGTATTACAATTTAAATTCAATATGCAATGGGTGTATTATTTGGTATATTGTATCTCTATATGTAAAATCAGGAACAAATTTCTTGGTGAAATTGCAAGTTAGATCCTGAGCTAGACCATTTGGTATGCTAAATAAGGGGACAGAATTAAAGTCAGAGTATAATTGTCAGAATCATAACTAACTGGACACAACAGATAAAGAGAAGCTTTCATAAGATAACATTTAGGTTTAGGAATGGATGACTAAACAAATGTTAATATCATATATTATGAATCAAGATTTGTTTTGGATATAGCCAATGTTTTAAACAAACAGATAAAACTTTTCTTTCAGAATTGGTAGCTAAGTCTTATTCCTTGTCAACTTCACTATCTAAGATGAGTAAATACCTCACTCAGTATTTATTTAGCAACTATTTACTGGATTAACAATAGGAAAAGCCAAATAACCACAACGATTCATAAGACCTGGCAACTTAGTCACACACTAAATTGTGACTATTTTATTTTTTTTAAATAGTTTTTACTGATTTCAGAGATGAAGGTAGAGGGGGAGATAGAAACATTAATGATGAGAGAGAGTAATCTCTTGGCTGCCTCCTGCATGCCCCCTACTGGGGATTGAGCCTGTAACCCGGGGATGTGCCCTGACTAGGAATCAAACCATGACTTCCTGGTTTATGGGTCGATTCTCAACCACTAAGCCGCACCAGCCAGGCACACACATAGTGTTTTAAACCAGATAAATTGAGACACTATATATTTGCAAAGTACTCTGGAAACATTTATAATCTAGCCTTGGAATTCAGAGAATGGATTCACAAAAGAAGAAGTGCCATTTGAACTAAGTCGTGAAGAACAAGTTGTACTGAATTGAATATTGAACAATCCAACTAAAGAAACCTTCCCTGTGCAAGGCCATGGAGACCAGAAAGCATCTTACATTAAGGAAAAGTTCCAGGTTCCAGCCTTCCCCACTTATTCATCCTTTGCAAGCAAAGAGTTATGTTCAGCTGCGTTTCAAGACATAGTGTATTTTGTCTAGGAATTAATCTAAGAAATATTGACATTTAAGAAAATCAACTCAAGGTATTGACCATCCAAAGGTAAAAAAAAAAAGATAAGCCATGATTTAAATTTGAGTGTTGGCTTCATTTCTCCATTTTGTAAATGTATGTAACTAATATCCTAATATTACATAGAAGTTTCACGTTCCCAAAGTTCTTTGAGAAACTTTACTATCAAAATTCAGAGCAGTTTAAGATTAGAAAATTTTTAAAATATAGCATTTAAATAATTGTTTGCATTTGAACAGTTGCACATCATAACAAGACATCTAATAGTAAAGCAGCTGTTTTACCTGATGGTTTTCTTCAAAATAATGACTTTATAAAAACTATGATGAAATCAATATATGCACAATATATTTTACTGATATATTGACTTAATTTTGAAAGATTTCTTTTAAAGAAAAAAACAATTTCCTCTGACTAAATTTTAGCTTCTTGCTAGGTTTGTATTGGACATTCTTCCCATGTGGAAATGAAGGTGAGGAAATGACTTTGTTAAACTTGAACTAGAATGCCGTGATTTCTTCAGATTGTGAGAGAAGCCTTAAGATAAAAGAGAAGTGGAATCACATTGTCTTTCCCTTTCCACAGAGTGAAGAACTCCTTCTATTCATCAGAGTTGTAACAGTTTCATCTTTGCGCTCAAGTGTTGAATTGCATAGTAACCAAAGGTAAATTAAGAGAGAATTGCGAAAATTAGACAATCAAAGATATCACTTTCTTTCTTCCTGAAAAATGCTCCAAAGGGTAGAACGCATAGGAAATGTTTGTTTTGTTTTGTGATTTCCTCTTCTTTTACATTTTCTCCATGACAACTCTCTACTGTGCTCACAATAGGACTTTCAAAATGAGTTAGTGTGACCACGTGAAACTCTTAGAAGACAGAAAGAAGAAAGAAGAATGCCAGCTCTCTACTTCATATCACCTACCTGAGTCTTTGCTTGTCATTTACCTTTCAGAGAAAGAGTTATTGGTCCCATTCAGCACAAAGTCAAAATGTCTCTCTAAGCTGCTACCGCAAGAAGGGGTTATCTGGTAACAGTCCCTCCTCAGGCAGCACCTATGCATCAAAAATCTCTACAGCTATCAGACCAAATTAAGAAAAGTTGTTTCTTACGGACACTCCTGAATTCACATGGTTAGTTGGTCATCTGTTTCCATTTTATCAACACTTGAACAAGGTCCTTTCAAAAATTAGTTGAGAACCACCAAAACAGTTACTAGAAAATTAAAGTATTTATGTCTTTTATATGTTGACAATTTCAATATGCACAGTAATAGTGATTTTTATTTAATAACCACATCAAGAGTGCTGTAAATCTTTCATGGCTAGAGAAAATATTCTAATACTGACACTGGTTGTCTTTTTTTTTGTCATCTTATTATCTTGTCCTCTTCAGTTATCTTTTGATGAAATAAAAAGACTTTCCGAAGTGGGCTGCCTGCTGAGCTTGGGCACCTTTGGCATTCATTTAAATCTGAAATGTACTTTCTAACAACCAAGATAGATTTTTTCTCTAATGAGGTAACTAATGATGTTCATGTTTTCTGTGACTTTTTTTTCTTTAATTTAGTGGCTGTGTCACTCTACCACTCTTTCATTTTGCATGTTGTCATTGTGCACTGCTATGAACTGAACCTACTGTCTCATGGTCTCTTTTATTGAATCATCCTTCTAAGCCCGCTGAGCAACCAGATTATACTTTGTGGTTTTGATGGGCTAAATAGTCTCTCTTATCTCTGCTCATCCCAGTGTTTCAATGATCTCTTTCCTTTTTGTCCTGAGAACATCATGAATAGATACTTGTCCTGCTGGCCTCATTTTGAGTATGAATTAGAAAATGGCTGTAATTTTGTAGTGCTTTTTATACGCCAGATACTGTGATAAATACTTGACACACACTATCTAATGTTATCATCAAACATAAAAATATGAGACAAAGGTACTAAAATTAGCCACTTTTAGAGGTCAGAAAACAAAATTAGAGAAAATTTTTATATTAAGTATAGTTCCAGAGGCAATAAATGACCCAAGCTTGTTTGACGTCAGAGTAAACACAATTTCCCACTAATCTCAACAGTGTGAGACATAGTTTGTAGGCAAAGTGAGACAAGAAAAATATATGCCTTTCTCTGACCATGTTCCAATGTCTTTCTAAAGCTTGCCATCCTATTTCCACATCTAAAGAAATAATGGTCTGTTTAATAACAAATATGTGGCTCTAGAACAGATTATTAAAATTGACCTGCAAGTTAGGATTATATTTTAAAATATTTTATCATTTTCCCCCATCAATGTGCTTACCCTGCATTTATAGTTAATTGTCGCAAACAAACAACAAAATCTAATTCCGTTCTCCATAATTAAAATTGTGGAAGACCCAAAACCAACACTCCTTTCAGTGCTTAGACTGTGTAAGGGAAACAAAGGGGTTACCTAAGTGGAAATTAAAGCACTGATTTTGTTACTGAAAGACTTACTGTAAAATTTGGTTCAGGTTAATTAGAATTAGACTGAGTCACCTATTCAAACTTCAATCGAGCTTCCTGGGAAAGCAAGACTTAAAGCAGTAGTTCACCACTGAATGTGATCCCTCTCAATCGGCATTTGGCAATATCTGGAGAAAGTTTTCATTGTCACAATTTGGGTAGTGCTACTGGCAACAAATGGGGGTAAGCCAGGAATTCTAATACACATCTATAAGGTACAAAAGATTCTACAAACAAACCAAAAAAATTGATCTGATTCAAAATGTCAGTGGTGAAAAAACCCAACCTAAGCTTAAGAAAGTGACCAGCATAGAGTAGAATGTGTTTTCTCTTGAAGGAAGCAGGTCCCTAAGAGAAGGAAGAGGGGTGATCCTGACTACATTTACACAGTTCCTGCTTTAAAAGTTATCAATCTGATAAGTTACTCCTCTTGCCCTGGTGAGGATTAACTGAAGAAGCTAAAAGGACCAAGGCTGTGTCACACTAATTACAGTCCCTCAACAACAAAAAACAAACAAACAGGAAGGAGAAAGGTGATTTCTACTCTTTATACTTATTCCATAATGTGATTTGTTCACATTTTAAAAAATGCTTCTCATAGCATGGGCCCATGAAAATGAAGATGATTTGACTTTGTACCATACCTTTGTTTAATTCACTTTCTGAAGGATAATGATTATTATTTTTGTACTTAGGACTATCACGCAAAAAGAGTAACCAATTGCAACAAGTACTTTTACTTACGCTATCTTTTTAAGCTCTAATAAAGTGCACATATAGACTTGCCTTGGATGGAAGAAAAAAAGCAAAACTAATATAGTTTGCAGAAGGCTTGTCTGCTTTATTGATTAAACAATTTAAATTGGATTTGACGAGTGACTACAATGTGCCAGAAGCGCTGCATTAGTCCTCCCATTAAACGTAAACAGGAGTGAGCAGAAAGGAGAACAGATAAGCAGGGACATTTGAATCACTACAAAGACTGAGGTTCAGGCTGCTGGAGCAACACAAAAGACAGAGTCCGAAAGATGACTCTACATTTACTCCTTTCTTCTATTCTCTGACTCTTCTTGCTATTTTTATATTCTGAAACATGTTAGTTTTCCCTTTTCCTCTTTCCTTCTGTGAACCTCAAGATTGGATAATGCCCTGAAGTTTTTAGTCTGCAGTCAGATGCTATGAGGCTTCTCATTGTCCATTGTTTTGATGTCTATATACACTAATCTAAAGTTTAGCTAGAGCTCTTAAACACTAAACTTGAAACTACCAGGCCATTTACACAGAAACATAAGCCATTCTTCAAAAAAAAAAAAAAAAACAAGCAAACAGAAAACAAGAATGACAGCATATTACACATTTTAAAATTGTAACAAAAGTCCAAATCCCAAAGCAGAGGCGATTTCTGATAATAACAGACTAATATTTAACATGTATTAAAGGTTTGCCATGAACCAGACACCAAGCATAATATGCAAAATGGCCAAATGGCCAATCAGCAGAATGATTGTCTGGATGACCTTCTGGACAACCTTCCGGATGAAGCCAGAGTTGCAGCTCCTGGGCCTGCAAAGGCCTACTCTTGCACGAATTTCATGCATCGGGCCTCTAGTAGAACAAATAATAGCAAATCATATACATTATGTCATTTTATTCTCACACTATATCTCTAAGGTTTTATAATATAGTCTCCAATTTACTGATAGTATTCAAATACTTCAAAATTCTACCTTGTTTATATCAGAAGGCTTAACTACACCTAAATATTTTCTCTTAAATATTTTTATGTAAATTAATTTTCTTAAATAGAAATTAAATTTCAAGTTTGAAAAAAAAAAAGGGTTATGGAAGACTCCCAGGTGATAGGCTTGATCAATAGAAAAAAAATAATGAAGGGGTAACTGATTGAGAAATATTGTAGAGAAGAAGAAATATAGATGGGAAAAAGTAGGTTTACAGCTGTGAACAGATGAAACAGTCTATTCTTGTATATTGCACTGTGTGTCCACCACTCAATGAAAAATCTTCTCCCATCACCATATATTCAAATAATAGCAAATCATATACATTATGTCATTTTATTCTCACACTATATCTCTAAGGTTTTATAATATAGTCTCCAATTTACTGATTAAATAAAGTGCTTAATGTCAGACAGAATACAGTGAAATCAAGACTTGTTTGTTGACTTAATATCCTATCATTTTAGACATTATATGAAAATGACTTCATTAAAGAACCATCATAGTTTAAATTTCAAGTTTGAAAAAAAAAAGGGTTATGGAAGACTCCCAGGTGATAGGCTTGATCAATAGAAAAAAAATAATGAAGGGGTAACTGATTGAGAAATATTGTAGAGAAGAAGAAATATAGATGGGAAAAAGTAGGTTTACAGCTGTGAACAGATGAAACAGTCTATTCTTGTATATTGCACTGTGTGTCCACCACTCAATGAAAAATCTTCTCCCATCACCATATATTATTCATTTATTCATACATTTGTTTAATTCTTTTTTAAGTCTTATTAGAAATTGGCCCAGTATTCATCCTATTGCCCTGACACAGGTTTTCCCTTAACCTTCAAAGTCCCATGTCTCATTAAATCTATTTTTTTACTTTTCCTTCCTAATATTCATTTTATTGACTTCATATGCATTATTTCAACCCTGGCTTGGGTACTTCATCTCTTGTTTGGACTCCTGGTCTTCCCATATTTATTTTTGTCTCATTATATTCTGCTCCTCACACATATGTTGTTTTTTATTTTTTATTTATTTATTTATTTTTTAAATATATTTTATTGATTTTTTACAGAGAGGAAGGGAGAGAGATAGAGAGTTAGAAACATCGATGAGAGAGACATCGACCAGCTGCCTCCTGCACATCTCCTACTGGGGATGTGCCTGCAACCCAGGTACATGCCCTTGACCGGAATCGAACCTAGGACCTTTCAGTCCGCAGGCCGACGCTCTATCCACTGAGCCAAACCGGTTTCGGCATATGTTGTTTTTTAAATAAAATGTTATGATGTCATCTCTTGCTTAAGACCTGTTAATTGCTTTTATAGTTTATAACAGTTTTTTTCAAATCCTTGCTGTGGCCAAAAGGCCTCAATGGCCTAATCCCTACCTCTCTACCTCTTCCATCTAACCTCACACCACACAATCAGCTTGATCTTTAAAATTCAAACAGACTGTCATTCTCCTTCTTTTATCATGTTATGCTTTTCACCACTGATTGTTTGCATGCTCTTGTTCTGATTGAACTCCCTCACCTCTGTCCCTTTCACCCAGTTAACTCCAACTCAATATTAATATTTTCTTCCACTGAAATACTCTGGGAAACCTTGCTTGGTGCCTTAGCTTTTTGGTCAGGTTCTGTCTTGTATAGATATTTTGACTTATATCAATTTGTACTATAACAAACACTATGTTGACAACTGTTTAACTCAGTAGAAGCTGCTAAATACACACAGGCTACATAAATAGATAGATATATAGAAAAAAAGGTATTGAGAAAATATGATGTCCTAGACACTGTGCTATATATTAGATATACAAAAAATGATATGGAAACTGTGGGCACAGTTAACATACATATGTTTGAACATATTATGATGTGATAGTTCAAGCCCAGCCAAGTCAAGCTAAGATTACTGCAAATGCCCAAAAGAGGATCTCCTAACATTGTCTGAGGATGAATTTAATGGAGAAAGCCTGGAGGTAGTGATGCCACTTAGAAAGTGGAGAGGCCTTGTCATCTCCAAAACTTACAAATTTTCATTCTTATCTTCCTGGAATAAGTTGGTGTGAGGGAAAAAGATAAAACAAATAAACAAAAAACAATTCAGTGCTGCTCCACAATGAATTATTATTTAATTCATTTAGATTTTCATTGACTGCCTAGTATGTGCCAGACAGTGTGCTAACCTGGAATTATAGAAATAAATAAAACTGTCTTTGTCTTTATACTGAAGTTCAGTTTAGCAGAAAGGCTTTTATGATACACTATAGTAATAAAAGTGTAATATGCAAATTGACCAAACGGCCATCCAGATTTCCTTCTGGAAGACCTTCCAGATGAAGCAGCTGCGGGATCTAGGTAGCTGCCCTGGGTGTGAGGGATCCAGGCAGCCGCTGCTGCTGCAAAAGCCTACTCTTGCATGAATTCCGTGCATTGGGCCTCTTGTGATAAACATTTTTAAAGGGAAGTACCAGAGACTATGGAAGCACCACACATGACCATCTAAGCAGCCAGATGGGTCTGGAAAATTTTCCTCATTTGCTAAAATCTGACATGAGTCTAGAAATATGAGTAAGATTAAACCAGTTGGATAAAACCATTTCAATCAGAAGAATAATCAAAGGATAACCTCATATAACTGGCAAAATAGAACTCACGTTGCTTGGTCTTATGGTGTAGGATATTTTAAGGTCTATTTAGGTATGAATCTGTAGTTATGGGCATAGGAAAATCATGAAGGGTCTTATCTGCCATAAAGTAAGTTTGAATTTTGCCAATAAATTAGTGGGAATAATTTTAAGTTGAAAAGTAACCTGAGATTAATTTTTACAAAAAATAAATTTGGCAGATTTGAGAACATATTAGAAGACCAAGAGAATCAAGAGGACAGGATTAATCTTACTAATCACGCAGAATTCCACTCAGATGTTTCCTAAGTGGAAAGCTCCTTTCATTTGCTTCCTCAGTGCCCTGTATTCAACTCCATCATAGAACTTATTATAAAGTGCCAAGCTCATCTGTTTATAAGTAGGTAGTTTTTAGCACAATCCTGGGTATGCAGTAGACTTGATGAATTCTGGATTCAGGGAGTGAGTGAGATAACAAGTCAATCAGTCTGTGACAGAGCTGTGAAGATTCCTAACAGTGATTGATATGGTTTACATATTTACCTTTCATATGATGATAAATCGTACTGAAATTGCTTTATTTTATCTATAAAAATACTTTATATTTTTCTGGAAAACTTTTTTAACATCCCACTGTGTTCTTCATGGAAAAGAGTCAGCTATTTGAAGAAGGTAGAAACTAAGAAATGAGTCAGTGGTTTTTTTTTTTTTTAATTAACTATATATTAGATATCAGAGTGACTATTTGTTCCAATGAGGTGAGCAAATATTAGTGTTTTGCTTTGTTCTGTTTTGTTTTAGTAAAAATAGATTAAAGTATTGAGTTAAACTGTTCAAGAGGCCAAAGAATCTCTCAATGGGTTGGGTTTGAGAAAAGTAATAAATATATCTGTATTTATGTAATGCCATTTTCTAAGGTATACTAGCAAATATAGAGATGTTGTTTGTTTTCAAACTTCTTTATTTTTGTGATTCTAGCTTAATAAAAGTCTAATCTATGCAATTTATCATAATTGATTCAAATAGCACATGGAATTTAGGCAGATGTTATATCATAAATATCCAGAGTTATATCACAAATATCAAAACCATGCATACAAGTATAGAAAATATCTATTTTTATTTTAAGTAATTAGCACATTTTTGGAATGCTTTTACAAATAATTCTCAACTATCAGAGAGCAGCAACATGGATTATCCAAAACTATGAATAATCCAGAAGGCAATTGTGTCCAATTTGGGAATGTATTTTGGGAGGTAACAGACCCCATTATTAACTGTGTGTTACTGAAGCAAAACACTCAAATTAGTTTATATTGCCTGTGTTCATAGGAAATGGTTTACTAAGCTGAACTCTATGGTAAATTGATGAGACGTATGTTGAGCTTTGGGAGAAAGAATAAACTAATTCATAGGTAATAGGTATCACAGTTATTACCTCATTTTATTAGATGCATTCCTATTTTCTTAAATTTTTAAAATATGTTTTTATTGACTTCAGGGAGGAGAAAGGAGAGAGAGGAGGAAAGCTAGAAATATCAATGATGAGAGAGAACCATTGATTGGCTGCCTCCTGCACACCACCTACTGCACTCCCCAGTAGGTGATCGAACCTGAACCCCAGGCGTCAAACTGTGACCTTCTCATTCATGGGTCGCTCTCCACTATTAAACCACACTGGCTGGGCTCTATTTCCTTAATTTTTACCCAAATTTTTTTCACAGACATTTAGTTAATTCACTATTTTCTGTATTATTTTTGTTTGAATTAAGAATATTTGAAATGCTTAATGGTAGCAATTAGTTGAATGTACAATATATATTCAGCATTAAATAAAAATTATATTTTTATGGAAAATATGAATATGTGCCTACAACCAGTAACATTCAGGGGTGAATAAAGAGTAAATCGTATTCAACATACACTGTAAATAATACTTATCTTTGAGTTCTTTTTTATTTATCCATATGAAAACTATTAAGTGTGTGCTAATTTTTATGGAAGTTTATATTGAGATCTGGGACTGTGGAAATTACAAAAATAGAAATGAAAAAAATGTGAAATAAAATAACTGGAACATTTTAAATGTTATATTTTATAGCTTAGTTATTTACATTTTGATATGAAATATTTTATTTGAGAACAAAATATATATCCACTTATTAGAAGAGAAAAAGATGGAGTTTTAGGTGAGACTCGGAGGGACAAATGTAGACAAAAGCTTTTTAGAGAGAGGAGGCTGAGGATTTCATATTAGAGTACAGAGAAAGGAGTCATTCCTAGCTAAGGCTGTAAAAAGTGATTTCCAGGTGCCAGGTTGGCACCTAATAGCAAGGATCAAGGATGGTTTTCTGAATGTCTATTCAGAGTGTGGCTCTGGAAAATCCATGAGAAGAATGGATATAAAAGGCTGATGGGAAGCAGTAGCTTCCTGATCAGTCTCTACAGATGTTGGGGATTCCAGTCAGTTCCAAAGGAAACAGAACTGACTAAGGTTGGACAGGTAAATAGATCTTAGATACATAGGTTAGTACTCTAGTTCTTGAATAAACATTGACACAGGGAACCAAGAAGAGGCAGCCCAGAGGGGCTCAGTAGGGAGAGCGACTTACTTCTGAAAGAATGAATTCCAACTGTATTTGACATCAAGATGAAGAAGTGGGCCCCACTATATTGGAGTGAGATGGAGTGAAATGTTGATGGAAGAAATGTTTGATGTTTCACCCTTCAGAAAAGTCTGAAAATATTTATGATGGGAAAATAAGAATATTTTTGGATTATTAGCAACTACATTAAATTATACTCTAATTTTTAAATTATGCATGAAGAAGGGAGTCGTTTTCCAAGTTTTATGTGCTTCTAATGATGTTTTACTAATTCTGGCTGTGTCTGAGTGTATGCATTTTGAGAAGAAAAGGATGCCTGTTGCATAAACTATGCTTCTGCTCTTATCTGACTTGAACCTATTAATAGGTTTTTATTAAATCTATGTCTTATGTTCTCCTTACCTCTCCCCTGACCCTACCAAAGCTCATTTCTGTCCTTTTATATAAGTAAATTAGACAATTTTGTGTTTCTATTATATTGCTGTTACCTGGCATATTTGCTGTATCATTAATGCAAAATCTGGAACACTTTTCAATACTTTGGATAAGAAATACACTATATGGTTAAAATCAGGACTTACATACATAAAAAGTTACTCATTAACTATGGGCTGAGACATAAATATCATATTATTTCATCAGAATATTTCTTTGAACAAGTGTTACTTCTATAATATAATTCATGTGTCTAGTCAAAATGTACAATTATTGAATGGTTAATATAATCTAAGGTCAACAAGAAAGAAACGTGTTTTGAGTTTTAACTTGATCCTAGATTGATTTTCTAAATTGAGATAAAACATCTATTACTCAGGGAATTTTTTTCATATACTCAACGTCATAAATCTTAAGTTTGTGTTTGTTTTAGACAAGTTAGAAAAATACAAACAGCAAACAAGAAACATTTTGTTTTATAAAATGAATATGCATATTTCATTCTTATAATGGTTTCTACTAGAATTTTATTTCCCATGTATATGCTTTAGCTGTACATAGGTTGATATTATCATTTCTTAGTGTAAAGGGTTAAACTTGGTTTCCAAAGTAAGAAATAAGAGTATGTCCATTCTAATTATAATTCAAAAATGACTTTCCCTTAATCTTTTAAGCTAAAAGTGAGATTGCTCCTCATATTATTACTTTGATAAGTTTGATACCTCTATCAACTATCACAATAATTTTCCAATTTGCTATCCTGCCTCTAAAATAAAATGGGCTTATAAAACTAGTTTTTAATCAGATAATCTACTAAAATGTATGCTTTTCCTTTTGGACGAGTATATATATTTTTTTCTACTCAAAGCATGTCCTGTTATCAGAGACTGTGAAGCTGTGTTGTCCTTTAGTTCAGAATGCTGGACCCAAGAGTCTGCTGTTGTATTTACTGCGGGAACAACAACTTAATTAAGTGTTGCTTTAGAAACATCACCAGGGCTTTGTTTCTGGTATTCTACTCAGGCATGTATCACATTGTTTTGACACATGCATTGGGGGATTAGCTTTGTAGTTAGTCATGATTTTGGAACGCTGCTAGTCAAGTCAAGAAAAGAATAATTCTATTGGAAGAGCAGGCAAAATGATCTTAAATCCAAAATGACTCTAAAAGACAGGATCAAGGGCAAAATTTTCTTCTAAAACACTCTCAGTAAAAACAAATTTCCTCTTTTGATATTTAACTGCTTAAAAGAAAATCTTTTTATGTTTTTTTAAAGATTAGTAAAATCAAATGTATAAGGATTTCTTACTTTCAAATCTCTATATTTATCTCCCTAAAGAACATGTTTTATGTGTATAAATAAATTTGATATTTAATTTTAGGTTATTATTTATCATGATAAAACATCTTTTAAACAATAGTTTTCTGTTATAAACCAGAAAGTGTTTGGAAAAGGATAATAATGCATGAATAAATTTTTACACTACTTTCTTCAAAGACATAAGCAACATTTTCCTTCCTCATATACTCTGAAAATGCACATGAAACTGAGGAATTAAATGTGTCTACCTCAAAGCATCAGACAGTTTAACTCCACTATTATAGACCTTATATTAAAGACTGTAAAATTAATACAAATTAAACAAACATCTCAAAACTTGAAAAAGGAGTCTGTAAACTAATAATAATATATATATATATATTTATTTATAAGACAGTGTGACCTGAAATTTCTAGAAAAGATAGCCCAAATGATAAGTGAAGGAAAGTGCTCCAGTGGAGACACTATAATACCTATTCAATAAAGAATTAAAACTAATTATTTCCAGAAGTTTTTTTTTTTTTTCATGTTCCTCAATAACAGTCCCTATTCAAATCTAGCCCTTCCTGGTTTAGCTCAATGAATAGAGTGTCAGCCTGCAGACTGAAGGGTCCCTGGTTGGATTCCAATCAAGAGCACATGCTGGGTGGTGGGCTTGATTCCCAGTAAGGGGTGTGCTGGAGACAGCTGATCAATAATTCTCTTCCATCATTGATGTTTCTCTCTTGCCCTCTCCCTTCCTCTCTGAAATCAATAAAAATAGTTTTCAAAATAAATAACATATAGTCTAGCAAAAAAAAAAATAACACTGACTAAACAAAATATAACCAGACTTTGTTTACCTCAGGTAGATTAATATTGATCCTTAAATATTAAGGCATCCAACTTTTGCAACCCACATAGGGCAATCATATTCAAACTGTTCTTTATAATGTAGTGATCAATCAGGTGTACTATAAATAGATATATATATTTGAAAAAAAAGTATTGTTATTCAAAATGTGATTATTTGCATAAATTTAAAAGTGTGTCAGATATGTGATGAAGTCTCTGTCTATAGATGTATGTTACCGCATCATAAAACATGCCTATGTTCAAAATTATCGCTTTATCTCATAATTTCAAATATCAATACCACACTAGATATGTGATAATGTTTTGCCAAAGTAAAAGAAATGCAAGTGAGAACAGCAACAAACAGCTTTTCCAGATTGTGTCAGAAAGCAGCCAAGAATTAATCAAAGGCAGAAAGCATATGCATGCTGGTAACCGTGGCTGAGATGTAGTACATTGTACTGAATACCCTCCATAATGCCCTTGGTTCCCAAGAGTTGATTCAAATTGCATTTACATTTTCAATGGATAGAAAATTCTCATGCTACGTAAACCATTCCCGAGCAAGAAAATATAAAAACTTTACTTTTTCACTTTACAAACATAGTGTATCTATAATACTAATACTTAAAATAGAAATTGGAAACCGGTTACACTGGGTAGCCATGGCTGAAATGGAGTATACTGTACTGAATACCCTCCGTAATGTACTTGGAGCTGGGCCTCTGCAAACTATGTCTCTCCTTTGTCAGCTGGTTTCCCATCAGTTTCCGCGATCAATGGTGGCAAAGGGAACCTGGCACACAGGTGAGAGAATGAGCATGCCTCATTCTGTTTTGCCTCCTGTTCCTGTCAGCATCGTCTCATCAACCGTTTTTTCACTTTGGCAGAAACAGATACGTCAGCTTTCATGTTTTTATTTTATTTTTTCTTTATTGTTGAAAGTATTAGATGTCCCCTTTCCCTCCCACTCTACTCCCTGTTGGTCAGTATGTGTCATAGTGACTGGTCATTTCACTGTTCAGTCAATTTGCATATTAGCCTTTTATTATATAAAATTAGAGGCCCAGTGCAAGAAATTTGTGCACAGGGGAGAGGGTCCCTCAGCCCAGCCTGCACCCTCTCGCAATCCAGGACCCCACAGGGAATGTCTAACTGCCGATTTAGGCTTGATCCCTACAAGATTGGGCCTAAACCAGCAATCGGACATCCCTCCACAATCCAGGACTGCTGGTTCCTAACTGCTTGCTTGTATGCCTGATCGCCCCTAACCGCTTGCCTGCCTACCTGATCTCCCATAACTGCCTCTGCCTTGGCCCCCGCTGCCATGGCTTCATCCAGAAGGACGTCCAGAATGATGTCTGGAAGGTCCAGTCTAATTAGCATATTATGCTTTGATCAAAATCAAGTCAATTTCAGAAAAAAATGATAAAAGCATTTTTATTTTTTCCTTTTATTTTGATCAACTTAATTACAAAAGTAGATACAGGATGCCAGTAAGGAAAATATAATTTACGTAAAAATAATTTAATATTAACTTAACTAAACAAATTAGTTACAAAACTTTTCCAGCAAATATGAGAAGTTCATGTGGAATAAAAGGTTAAGTGACAAGATACAGTGTAGAAAATTTTTATATAACCAATTTGTTAAACTTGAATTTGTAAATTAATTCTTCAATATTCCTTAAGAAATAGTATTCAATCTATTTATAAAATCATAAATATTAAATATAAAAATATCTCACTTGCTTACAAATGAGATTTTTTTTAACAGATTGCTATAAAGGGTTAGTTCACAAGTGATTATCATTACTTATAAAATACTAGTGACCCAATGCACAAAAATTCATACAAGAGTAGGCCTTCCTCCCCCTGGTTGCTGGCACCAGCTCCCCTCTGGCACCTGGGACCGGGGCTTCCCTCCTCTGGCTGCTGGCAGGCACCCGGGACTGAGGATGGCTTCCCTCTGTACCCAGCTTCATCAGGAAGGACGTCCAGAATGACATCTGGAAAATGTCCTGGATAATTAGCACATTACACTTTTATTATTATAGATGTGTCATTAAAGATTTTTACATGATTAAGAGAACATGAGTCAGCATCACTTGAATTCTTTTTCTTATTATGGAAATATTTGGGGAATAGCCCTTACCTCTCAAAGATCTTCGTCTATAATACCTACAAGTTGTTGTAATGGTTCTCCTTTATGGCTTGTTCAGTATAAAGTAGATTATGTTATGATAGGAAACAACCTGTAAATCTCAGTGTTTGCAAACGTCGTTTTCCTTTGTATTTGTGCAACCTGCTACTGTTCTTTAAAGCTGACCAGTGCAGCTGTTCTATACATGCTGGATATGTCACCTACCTGTTAAACTGCACCTTTATGTCCATGCAGCAGAAGAAAAATCAAGTTGAACAGTTGATATTTGGTAATTAAGTATTTCCACCTAGAACCAATGATATATGCAATTCCAGGTCAAATGTCATTGACTGTAGGAAGTCATATGGCTTCCTCTTTCTTCAAGGAGATGTGTATGTGCAATTTATCTGTTTGCCCAGAAGAAGAAAATCAGATATCACTGAATAATAGGAACATCTTCCATAGTAGGAAAGATAAGAAATATCTAATAGAAAAGCATTAATATTGATGATTATAACATTCAACATACCATATCTAAACACATACTAATTCATATATACATATTCATATACTCACCCACTCCATGTCCAAATTATGCAAATTACTCAAGAATATGGCAACATAGAGCCTTAGTTAACTAAACTACTTAAGCGCAAACTAGAAAGCAACAGAATGCAGCAACTTAATAATGCATAGAATAAATATTCAGTTTAATAAAAATCATCTAAAAAGGGGGGCCCAAAATAAAATCAAAGTAGCTTATCTGTCCTGAGTAATGGGTCTTTCACTGACATTGGGAAGCACCGGCTTCTCATATTCATTTCCAAAACCACTCAGGCATCAAATGGAAAAGAAGAATATCTATATAAGGCATCCATATGTAGAGCAGTTTCAAGAGTTGTTTCCAACCACCAAATTCTGATACAACGTCTTTCTCTTATCTACTCCCAATCCCAGAACTATGTCAGACATATTCTAACAGCAGCAGGTGTTTGGAGAACTTTATTTTGGAAGCTCAACTTGCTATCTTTATATAGCCCTTGAGCTGAACACACCCCAGCAACTTGAGCTTTGGATTCTGATTTTTGTTTACTGATGAATTATCTGACTCATACATTTACTCATGGCGTATGCTAATTCACTGCCTGTACTGTCTCACTGTCCCTGTGTATCTCCTCAGGTGGTATTATCATAACCAAATGGTGATTGTTTTTTTCTGGTTTGTACTGTTACATTTCTCAGAAAAGATCTGATTCAACCAGCTAATCACATTATGCCTGTTTGTGAGAACCTTGATTTTAATCTTCTTCATACAAAACTTACAGATGCTTCTCAACTTGTGGGTTCTGTCCTGCAGTTGGGCAAAGTTTTCTAACACAAAGCCTATTTTATAATATACTAGAAGCCCAGTGCGTGAAATCGTGTGGCCCCACCCATCTCCTCCCCAAGATGCTACCACTCCGGTTTGTTTTGCTGCATGGCTGCCACCACCACCGCGGGCCTCACGAGCTCATTTGTGCCTGGCTGGTCCCCAATCCTCTTTCCCCAGTGTTGGGTGTCTGAGCCATTGGCTGCTCCGAAGGGAACCCTTTAGCTCTTTCACACAGCTTTTACCTTCTGCCTCAATTCCTCTCCCAGCTGGCACCCTTCCCCAGCATTCCAGGTGCTCCCCCTCCCCCTGCAGCAGGGGCACCTCCACTCCCCACCCCTGCCTGCCTGGCTCCCATCCCCTGCATCCTCTTCTGGGTGTGGCCCCTGGAGAGCTGGCGCCAAAAGGACGCCTCCACGTCCCAGAGTCCCACTCTGCTGGGGCCAGCATCATGGGACTCCCCCAATGCACCTCCTAGTCAAGTCTCCACTGGTGCCCGCAGGGACACAGCATCAAGACCTGCGCGCACCTCATAGCATACACAGCCCTGCCCACCCACGTGCGCCTGCCACACACGCAGCCTCCTGCTGATCGGTTGTTATGGCGTGATGGTGTCATGACCACAGGCTTTTTATAATATAGGATTGTCGAATATCTCAATGCATGTATTGCTTTCTCACCATTGTAAAGTCAAAATAATTTTAAGTCAAACCATCGTAAGTTAGGACTGTTTGTATTGGTTTCCCTTGAATCATTTTCTCACATTTGGCCCATCAAACTTTTCTGGGAAAAAAGTCATGTAAAAATAAACATAATCTTTTATACTTAAGGAATTCTTTAGGTTCAGTACTGAGAGCAAATATAATAATCAGGAATCATCTAAGAATATTGCAGTCATTGCAGTCATAGCTGTTGTTGGAAGACTTAATATGAACAAGGTAATATCTATTAGATGTTACAGTAAATTACATTATGTTGTAAACAAAGGATTGTAAAATATTTTCAAAAAATAAACATGCATTTATACTATTCATATGACATAATATTCTTAGAAAAAATATTCTAAATAATTAATGGCAGAAAAAATTATGTTTGTTATATCTACATTTCTTTCTAACCTTTCTTAACTTTATCATTTATTGCTCCAACCCTCTACCTCACTATGAATATAGCCTCATACTTTTCTATCGACAACCACTTTTCTTTTGCTCTTATAACCTGAAGAGATCCTCTGAGGCCATAGATTATGTTGGATCCAGGAATAAAATCCTACTGGGCAGCACATGTTTATAAGTTCTAAAGTACACTTTATTAGCATATAAATTGAAAATAGCAATGTTGATCAGGTTGTTTAATGAAAAATGCCTCTTAGTCCAAGTGAAAAACTATTTCCTTAATCCAAGTTGCTTAAAAAACACAACAGAAACTACTTATGTGATTACTGCAAAAGGTGACAGGAGACAGGAAATGGAAGTGATGGCTGAACCAATCAACCTTTAGAAAAAATTGTATGTTAACTCTGGGCCAGTAAATTGCTAGATACATGTGTAGACAGAAACCCTTCCAATAATGTTCCTAATGTCAAGGTCTCTTGGGCAATAAAGACTTGCCTGTGATGAAGTCCATTAGGCAGCAACCTTATTAAACACAGCACACACAATCAGCTCTGGGTGACTACCTCCAGGCTTCTCTCTGGTGACATTGCAACGAATCTTCATTTTCCCAATAAAGAGTAATATGGCTTTGATCAAACCTTATAACTTCAATTTCCTTGGGTTAAAAACATTTCTAAGAAGTCTTTTTTTGAGACTCAATATCATATAAACATCCTTTTATTTTTCTTCTCATACTTGACATTTTTAGCTTGTATGAAAATACCATAATTAAAGAATAAACTACCTCATTAAGGGTTGTCTTCGAGGACTACAATTTTTATAGTTATATCACACAAATGTGTCAAATTTCAGAAAAAAAAGTATTCAATAAATTTATATCACGATGTACATTTTTATTCACTCATTTTGATGTTATACACACTAGCTTAATAAAGAAGAATGTATTTTTGCCCTGCTGGTGTGGTTGAATGGTTGAGCATCAACCTATGAACCAGGAGGTCATAGTTCAATTCCTGGTCAGGGCACATGCCAAGGTTGTGGGCTTGATTCCCAGTGACATATCTAAAAAAAAAAAGAACACACTGTTATTCTTGTCAGTTGATGACCAAAAGAAAGAATAAATATGTCACTGAATCTGAAAAGCTGGGTAACCAAAAGGTATTGGTTTATAAATGAGTGTTCTCTAGAACAGCAATATAAAAATCTACCAGAAGTAATGTTATATAACCTAAATATTTTTTAAAAAAATATTTTATTGATTTTTTACAGAGAGGAAGGGAGAGGGATAGAGAGTGAGAAATGTTGATGAAAGAGAAACATCGATCAGTAACCAAGGTACATGCTCTTGACCAGAATTAAACCTGGGACCCTTCGGTCTGCAGGCTGATACTCTAACCACTGAGCAAAACCGGTTAGGGCCCTAAATATTTTTTGTAACTACAATACGAAATGTGTAGCTTGAGAGAAAAATATATGCTATTAATTAAACACTAAAAAATTAAAAGTGTATTTGAACAATTGAATCCTTATAGGCAGGATATTGTCCATATTTGCATAGAGGCATGAAACTAGCTATCTTAGAGCAACCTAGGTACCTTAAGCAGCTGATTGAAGCATTTGTATTACCTACTGGCTCCTGAGGGCATTTAGTTTTCTTTCCCTTGTCTATCACTTTTCTAAGTGTTACTTCGCCCATTGAATTTCCCTCAGCTCCTGGGACTACTAAAACTCTGTCTTTGCTAAGGAACTCCCCAACCAACAACAGTGTCTTCCAAATGTTTACATTATCGTTACATTTTTTGACCAATCATGTTTAGACATACATAATACTTTAACTGTATTAATATATTATGTATATAGTAAAGCATGAAGAACATAAGCATTAAAATATGAATAAATTAAAATTATAAATGATAGCCAAAACCGGTTTGGCTCAGTGGATAGAGCGTCGGCCTGCGGACTGAAAGGTCCCAGGTTCGATTCTGGTCAAGGGCATGTACCTGGGTTGTGGGCGCATCCCGGGTAGGAGATGTGCAGGAGGCAGCTGATCGATGTCTCTCTCTCATCGATGTTTCTAACTCTCTATCTCTCTCCCTTCCTCTCTGTAAAAAATCAATAAAATATATTTTAAAAAATTATAAATGATAAAATTTTTACAGCATTATACTATGAAGATCATTATTCTAGATAGTATCATTTCATTTCTATATATAACAGCTGGTGAGAAGCTCAGAGGTAGTGATGACACCCAGTAAAAGAAACTATTAACTTGACATTGGCAGTGTTGGTCTTTGCCTTAATCTTTGTTTTCTCAAGCCTTATTTTTAAGGTTATCAAATGTTCTATTGTGTATGTCTTTTCATATGCTTTTTTAAAGTAAAGAACTATGAAATAATAATTTAATCAACTGGATAGAGTACCAACATAACATAGAACATAGGAGATCAAAGAACTATTTAGGTAAATACTGTAATTGTACAGAGAAGTGAAATAAGGCTTATGAATTATAAATTGCTCTCAAGGTCACATTCCTCTCTCTGTATGCCACATCAAATGTAGTACATTTTAATTCCTCTAGAATTTCCAATTGAATCTTTATTCTTCAAATTGGCTGGTAATTTAGAAGTACTTTTTTCAATGGATTCAAATTTGAAAAGACTGTATCTCTTCCAAAATCTAATGGAATTTTAAAAAAGCATTTCATTGAAGAAATATAAATCTACCCTAGCCAAATTTCCAGGCCAGGTTGCACTCTATTATAGTCATGCAATTTAGTGGTTCTTCATCAGGGTTATATATTCAGAGCCATCATCTCAAGAGATTTTCAAACTCAAAATCCCGGGGCCAATTTCAAAATGAGAATCAATTGCAGGCTCTTGATATGTGAAAAGCAAAAGGAAGCAAAAGAAATGTTCTCAGAGCAAAGTGTTGACATTTCTACTTAAGAACCAATTGAATACAAAGATCTGATGTAATAACAAAATAGATAAAATTTAAATGTTATATATTTAAGACCTCATCCTTCATTAAAACAACTATGAAAAATAAACAGTCTTAGGTGCATGGTCTTCACACATAAAGAGCCCTCTATTCTCATTCAGTCATTTTTTAACACTAAGTGGCTTTGGTTTGATTGTACCATATCAAATCCTTAGTTGAATAAGAAATTAGACAGCAAATATGTCTACCATAATCATTTTAAATGAGCCAAGATTTTATGAAATCTAAAATGTGCTAGTAATATTGGCTTAGGGCCTAATAAAACTTTAATATATGAGCAATCACAATTAGTCCTTTTTGCATTTCTAAACTCAGGTGATGTGTTTGTTTTTCTAGAGATGTGAAACTTGGAAAAGAAATGGATATAGCCCCCAAATAAGCCCTGTGTGATGTTAATACCTAAACAATTTAATTGGTATGATTCACAGAAGGAGATATAGAAATAGAAGTGAATAAAAATTGTGTACAGTTCTTTTCATTTTTCTAAACAATAGAGTGTGCCTGCATTTATATGTATAAATAAATAAGAGATAGATAAATTGCTAAATTTGGGTTATGGTGCCATTGAAAAAAATGCTAAAATGATGAAATTCATTTTCTTTGTTTGTACAAATCTGGTAGCTACATTAAAATTTGCACTAGGGAACAGTTTCAAAGCTTTTATAGTGTCTTTTTATGCTGCTACACATTCTGGTTTTGAGAGGGAGAATTGCCCTGGAGGAGAAATCCTTCAGAAAGAAGAAGAGAGGGAACACAAGGACTCAGAAAAAAGTTTGCTACTGCAGAGAATGATTAGTACAAGGAAAGGAGGAGGAGACATCTGTTGGTGAAATGATTTTTAGAGATAATTAAGTGCATTCATCCAGAAATAACACATATTATACATCGTTTGCAGGCACACATGGCTTTACTAAAAACAAGAGAGACTTTGAAAGACTCACAAAAATAATCAGCAGTTCTGATCTGCTGTCATCCAGAATGTCAGCCCTTCGTGTGTGCTACACCTCAGTCTTCCTAAATCCCTTTCATGCACCCTAATACTTTTTTTATTGCAGGGTATGTAACACTACTTACAGAGCTAAGCGTGGCTGGGAAGCATTGTCAGAAAAGTGTAGCTTGCTTCTCCTGTCTTTTAAAGCTTAGATTAATATTCAATTTCAAATTCCTGGAATTTAATTGGAATTTAGGCATCTAAGAGATCGACATAGAAAGAATATTAGTGTTCCAAATACATGAATGAAGATTTTGTTAAGATAGAAAAAGCAGTTGTCCTGACAGTAATGACTATTTTAGAGACAATAAGAATTAACATCAGAAACAGTTTAATTTTTTTTGATTATTGCTCATTTTATCCTCTTCCACAATAAAATTGATGCATCATATCTCTGTATGTGATTCCTTCTTGTGCAGTTTTACATACATTCAGTAAAGCACTACATAATGTGCCTTAAACTGTAGTAAAATAAATAAGAAAGCACAATGTAAAATATATTTTTATAAAACCTTACAAATATTAATTACCATCCAAAGAACACTTATGAGATTCTGCTTGGTCTTTAAGTGTAAATAAATTAAAAAGTTGTAGATTAAAAATACAACAGTAAATAAAAATGAAAGACAGTAACTTCCTTTCATTGAGATAAACAATAGCAATAAAATGAATGGTATTTCCACATAACAAATTGTTTGATATTTAAAGATTTTCTATCTCAGCCCACAACCCAGGCATGTGCTCTTGACCTGGAATCAAACCATAATCTCCTGATTCATAGGTCAATGCTCTACCACTGAGCAACACTGGCTGGGCACCATAATAATTCTTTAAGAACTAATCCCAATGCCATCTACTTTGAATTCTCTTTTAGTTAGGCTGCCTTTGGCTTCACATCACTGATCCTCCACAAAACAGAATTAGTTTTTATATAAAAAAAAATATGTTATTCCATGGACACAGACAGTACTGTGGTGAGGGCCTGGGGGTTGGGATAGGATGGGGGCGTGAGTGGGGGTAAAAGGAGGACATCTGTAATACTTTCAACAATAAAGCTAAATTAAAAAAAATGTTACTGAACAGAATTAGAAATCTCAAGGAAGGATGCCTCTACAGTTAATAAAAGCATTAGCTCAAATAATTTAAAAAATAGTTTCTATGAATTCATTTTTCTAGTCTGCCATCCTTATGTGGTTAGCAAACCTCATAACTCAAAGATGGCTGCCACTGTTCCAGGTATAAAAGAAAAACGACATATTTGACAAGCCAGAAGAATGATAAAAAGGCATACATCTTTTAAAATATTCCTTGTTAAGAGTGTAGACAATTTTCCCAGGTGTGTTTAGCCCAGTCATATCTTATTGGCTAGAATCATATCACATGGCCATTCACATAGCTACCTCTGGAAAGTCAGAATAGAATCACCATGATTGCTTAGCCCTAGATCAGTCAAGACCAACTAGTATATAGCTTTCTGCTACCTAAACAATACAGGAGTTCTAATGGCAAAGACAAAAAGGATGTTGGTAGTGCTATTGGATTAGCCCCATGGTGTCTAATATACACACTTTATTTACCCCACATCTATTGTAATGATCACTCTTCTTGAACTGTACTTATGTTTGTAAGTGTCTTATATTCATTTAAAAATACACGTAACTTTAAAAAAATAATCTTTATTGTTGAAAGTACTACATATGTCCCCATTTTCCCCACTGACCCCCTCCTCTCATCTCCCACCCCCTCCCCAGGTCTTCAACACATTATTGTCTGTGTCCATTGGCTATGCATATATGCACATAAAGTCTTTTTAAAATATATTTTTAGCCGAAACCGGTTTGGCTCAGTGGATAGAGCGTCGACCTGCGGACTGAAAGGTCCCAGGTTCGATTCTGGCCAAGGGCATG
>NW_006289214.1:799270-804194 GCF_000327345.1 Myotis davidii
GCCTGAGCATGTGACCTGACTGGAAATCGAACCATGAACTCCTGGCTCATAGGCTGATGCTCAACCACTGAGGCATGCCGTTCAGGCTGCGTAAAAATTATTTGGTTATTCTCTCTTACCCTCTGCCCCCTTTTCTCTGAGATTCCTCAATCTGTTGCATACTTCCATGTCTCTGGAACTGCTTTGTTTGTCAGTTTATTTTGCTCATTAGATTCCACATACAAGTAAGATCATGTAGTGTTTTTCTTTCTCTGATTGACTTATTTTGCTTAGTGCAATAATCTCCAGGTCCCTCCAGAGAGCACATTGGACAGTAATTTTATTTCACGTTTTGCTCAATGTAGTAGTGAAATTATCATAGGTAATCAATAAAACTTTTTTGAATGAATGAATAAATTTATAAGATTTTGTTTGTCTGGCACGTGGTTTATATTTGCACAAGTTTATTCTTAGTTGTGTCTAAATAGATTTGCTTTTCTTGACTTGACAAAATGTGTTCTGAATAAATGTTCCTGAAAAGAAAACCTTTTAGGTACAGGAAAGGAAGTATAAATGTAATTTGCTTCTTTTAAAAACCATACAGATGATTTTAAAGTTTAACTTCTACACATGAATTATAACAAAATGAACAGAAATGGAAATTGGTTAATTGTAATAATGTGTTCTTTAAGTAAAGTAAATCTGCAATGATCTTAAATAACCTTTACACAATTTAGTGCAAAACTTTCCTGAAATAACAAAAACCAAATGTTGAGGAATGACTATTGAGTTCTGTCATTTGTCATTAAACAAAAATACCCAAAATGAGCCCAGAATAAAAGTGAATTTGATATATTATGTTTCTTCTAGTATAATGAAATTCAAACATGGAGGGAAAAAAATCCAGCACATTCTTTGCATTCTTATTTCTACTCCTATATTTCATGATGTCATTTCTCTAACCCCCAACTCTTATTCCAGCTGTATACATTTATTCAAACCAATAAAATTCCACTATATTGACCTTTAACACTCACATTCAGTCCCATCAACTTCTGATGTGGCATGTACTGACTATACATGTCAAGAGAACTGAATATAAGTTCATTCGTCTGGTTTCAAGCCTCTTTCTAAAACCGACCCAACCCAGTTTTTCAACTCTTTTTCTTTTTGATATTCATAAGCAACTTACTCTCTAGGCTAATTGTATATTCACAGTTTCCCACAGACAATTTCTACTTCCTCAAGCTGTCTGTCTTCTCTAAACTACTTTACTTATTTTGGGAAGCATTTAACTATGTCTCACCTGGCATGCAAATTTCTATCTAATTAATACACCTTTATTAATATTTCTTCTAAACACAGTTACTGTTGAATAGTGTTCCCTGTTTTTTTTTAAAAAAATGATATGCTGAAATTCTTGCTCCCAGTACCTAAGAATGTGACCTCATTTACAGGTGTAACTAAATTAAGATCCTATATAATAAAGAGGTAATATGCAAATTGACCCTTGTGCCCTCACACAAGATGGCCACCCCCATGTGGTCAAAGATGGCCACCACAAGTTGGCCAACAGGGGAGGATAGTTCTTGGTGATCAGACCGTCAGGGGAGGGCAGTTAGGGGCGACCAGGTCAGCAGGGGAGGGCAGTTGGGGGAGACCAGGCTGGCAGGGGAGTGGTTCGGCTGGCAGGCAGAAGTGATTAGGGGCAATCAGGCAGACAGGCAGGAGAGTGGTTGGGATCCAGTATTCCTGGATTGTTAGAGGGATGTCTGACTACCCCTGTGGGATCGGGCCTAACCCAGCAGTCAGACATCCCCCAAAGGGTCTCAGAATGAAAGGGTGCAGGCTGGGCTGAGGGATACCCCCCTAGTGCACGAATTTCATGCCCTGGGCCTCTAGTAGATATAAAGTAGGGTAGGCTTCTATACCCAAATGAGAGGTATCCGTATAAAAGAAGAGAGATACTTGGAGACAACTTCAAGTGAGGACAAGGGCAGAGATTGGAGTTGTGCAGCAACAACAAAGGAACACAAAAAATTGCAAGTGAGTCACCAGAAGAGTCAAGGAAGGATGCGCCTACAGATTTCAGAGGCAGTACAAACCTGCTAACACCTGCTTTCAGACTTTCAGCCTCTAGAATAGAAGACAGCAAAATTCTGTTCTTTTAAGCCACTGTGTGCTAATTTGTTAAGGATGCTTTAGGAAACTAATACACTTACTCAAAACTGGCCCTGTTAATATAGGTAGTCAAAGATAAAATTTCCCTTTTCTCCTTCTCTGCTTATCCTCCTGTTTCAACACACTAATATAAACTTTGCCCATCTCTCATCATAAACAATATAAAGGCAATGGTTATATATTTTTTAAATATATTTTTATTGATTTTTTACAGAGAGGAAGGGAGAGAGATAGAGAGTTAGAAACATCGATGAGAGAGAAACATCGATAAGCTGCCTCCTGCACATCTCCTACTGGGGATGTGCCCGCAACCCAGGTACATGCCCTTGACCAGAATCGAACCTGGGACCTTTCAGTCCACAGGCCGACGCTCTATCCACTGAGCCAAACCGGTTTCGGCGCAATGATTATATTTTACCTTTAAATGTCTTAATTGTTTTTGAAACCTCTTGAGTGACTTAACAGTAATTGTTGACTAATAAAAAGTAAGTTAAAACTTCTGAGACAAAATTATGACTTAACTCTCCTTTTAATTGAATTGAAATGCTTCAGGCAAACACTTAAAAATATTTACAAAATGATCCTGATTTCTTAAATTTCTCTACAAAGCATCCTGCATACCAAAGTATATGCCTCCTGATAAATAGTGAGTTTCAAAGACTATTCAACTTAAAAACATGCACATGCAAAGTGAACATTCAGTAAATTGTACAGAAATAACTACACCTATGGTGATTTTAAAGGACATTCTGCCCTGGCTAGTGAGTCTCAGCTGATTGGGCATCATCCCATTCAATGAGAGGCCAATAGGGGGTATTCAGGAGACAGTTGATCAATATTTTTCTCCCTCATTGATGTTTCTCTTTCTCTCTCTCTCTCTCTCTCTCTCTCTCTCTCTCTCTCTCTCGCTTTATCTCTCTCTAACATTAATGAAAACATTATTTTATTTAAAAAAAAAGTTTCCAGTTGATTCCTAGTCAGTGCATATGCCTGGATTGCAGGCCAGATCCCCAGTGTGTGTGTATGGGGGTGGGGGGGGGGCAGGGGCGGGGGGCATGCAAGAGGGAGCAGATCAATGTTTTGCCTTCATATTGATATTTCTCTCTCTCCTTCTCCTTTCCTCCTATAAAAATATTTTAAAAAAACAATAAAGGGCATTCTATTTTAACTTTTAGAATGTGTGACTAATTGGAGCAAGTAGAGAACTAAGAATCAAATAATTGCAAGCATATATACAAACTAGAGGCTCAGGTGCATGCAAGAGGGAGCAGATCAATGTTTTGCCTTCATATTGATATTTCTCTCTCTCCTTCTCCTTTCCTCCTATAAAAATATTTTAAAAAAACAATAAAGGGCATTCTATTTTAACTTTTAGAATGTGTGACTAATTGGAGCAAGTAGAGAACTAAGAATCAAATAATTGCAAGCATATATACAAACTAGAGGCTCAGTGCATGAAATCCATGCACTAGTAGGGTCCCTAGTGGCTGCCAGCTGCCGGTCAGGTACTCCCTCCCTTCCCCTGATAGAACTCCCAGACAACTCCTGTGAGGGGACAATTTGCATACTACACTTTAATTATATAGGCTTGTAATATATATCCATATTGTTGTCTGTGTCTATGAGTTGTTTGTTTTGCTCAATCCCTTCTCCTTTTTCACCCAGCCCCCAACCTCCTTTTCTATTTTTCATTGAAATATAACATCCTATCTAATAAAAGAGAAACAGAGTAATTGGCGTACGTGCGCTGCCCTTCCCATTGGCTAATCAATGAGATATGCAAATTAACTGCCAACCAAGATGGTGGCTGGCAGCCAGGCAGCTGAAGCGAACAAGAAGCTTGGTTACTCCAGTGAAGGAGGAAGCCAAGGTTCCCCTCCTGCCACTGCAGGGCTCTGAGCTTGTACTCTAAGAAAAAATGTTGCAACTATAGAAGCTAAACAAACCCTATGCTTTCAGCCAGCCAGCTGAGCTGGAGTTGCAACAGTGTTTCAATTATAAAACCCAACCAAACCCAGATACCTGTTTCAGCAGCTGAGGTCTCAGAGCTGGAGCTGATCCTCAGAGCTAAAGCCAGCCTTTAGTTCCAGTGACAGCCATAGAAAGTAAATAAATCACAGAATAAAAATAAAAATAAAAAAAAAGAGAGGTTGGGAGCTTCAGTTGCCTGCCAGCCTAAAAACGGCCCTCAGCCCCTCAACCAGACTGGCCAGGCACCCCAGTGGAGACCCCCACCCTGAAGGGGATGTGAACAGCTACAAATAGGCATCATCCCCTCATCCAGGCTGGCCAGGCCCCCAAGTGGGACCCCCACCCTGATCCAGGACACTCCTCAGGGCCAACCAGCCGACCCCCACCCGTGCACCAGGCCTCTATCCTATATAGTAAAAGGGTAATATGCCTCCTGGCACCGGGATCAGCGGAGCCGCAAGGCCTCACTGCCCTGGTGTTAAGTGTAGCTGCGGGGACTCCTAACACCGGGATCAGCGGAGCAGCGAGGCCTCACTGCCCCTATATCAAGCGGAGCCATGAGGCCCCCGGGCACCAGGATCAGTGGAGCAGCGAGGCCTCCCAGCACTGGGATCAGCAGAGCCGTGAGGCCTCCTGGCCCCTGGAGCAGCATGACAGGGGGCAGAGCCCAAACCCTCTGATCGTCCTGCGGCTCTGTGTATGACAGGGGGTGGGGCCACAATCTCCCTATCCGCCCTGCTCTGTTCGTGACAGGAGAAGAAGCCCCAACCCCCTGCTTGGTCCTGCTCTGTCG
>NW_006289214.1:804653-805606 GCF_000327345.1 Myotis davidii
CATTTCATGACCAAAGTTTCATATGTGTCCCCACAATTTTTCTCACAAACTGGTAGATTATGAAAACGTGTTTGCTTGTTTTTAATTCCTCTTGTTATTCATCCTCTATCTTTTTCTTTCCTGACTCCTAGTTGCCAACATAACATTTGTGTTGAGGGGACACAGGGAGAAAAAGGGTACTGGATTTTTATTTAATTGTAAATATATAAAAACTACTCAATATGCATGAAATTGAAAGTCTTTTAAAAATATATCTGTCATCAATTACGGTGAAAAAGGCTAGAAATTCAGGTTTGACAGATTTGAAAAGGTAAGGGGTGGCAGGGTTTGACAAGAGAGAATGTTAAAGAATAATCACTTTGAAGATCTGCCCTCTCATTGCCAATAAGGAAATTGTCAATAAGGAAAGTGAATGCAGAACATACAAAGGGTTTCAAAAGATTTAGGCAATTCAGGCTTGTGAAAGAGGTGACTAATATTTTGGGAAAAGAGACACCATATAATATTCTCCATTTCTAATTCATTCATTTACAAATATACTTATTGTTTGTTTAGTATATAGGTATTGTTCTAAATGCTGATATTTCGATAATAATTTGAAAATTAATGCAATTTAATTCAAAATTAATATTAATTTGATTTTTAAAAGTGATTCATGTTTCATACTCTCATGGGGGAAACTGATTTAAAACAAATAACCAAAGAAACATGGAATTTCATGCAATGAAAAGAGTAATATAGTCATATGAGCAAAAGTAAGGAACAGATAATGACTTCAGGGAGGAATATTTTACTTCGTGTTGTCGAAAGCTTCTCTGAGGAAGCACAGTTGAACAGAGATACAAAAGACAAGCACAAGTGAGCCCACAATAGCTGAAGGAATAGTTTTCCAGACAGAGAGGACCCTAAGTCAAAGGTGGGCTATACAGGGAATAGTAGGAGGGAAGGAAAGA
>NW_006289214.1:805781-817781 GCF_000327345.1 Myotis davidii
ATTAGGTAAGGTCAAGTCGACCAGTAGACCATGATACGAAGTTTGGCTTTCTTCTACATATTTTTTGGAAGCTATTTGCAAGGTTTAGGATAGTAAAATAAAAAATTAATTTTAAGATTTATAAGTCACACTGGAAACTGATTGAAGAGTTTACCTTAAGGGATGTGGAAGGGTAGAAGCTGGAAGACACCATTGGGGGCTATTGCAAGAATTCAGAGAGATATAAAGGTGTTCTAGGCTAGCATGGCTAGTGGTTACAATACAGGTGTATTTTAAATGAAAAGTAACGTTTGGATGGATTTGGTGTGGGTTTGAGGAAAGAAGAGAAAGCAATATTGGCAGCTATATTGTTGGCTTAAGCACATGCATGAAGGTGGTATAATTAACTGGAATGGGGAAGAGTTATTTGAGAAAAAAAATGATTATTTATTTATTTATTTATTTATTGGCTGAATACTACTGAGAATCCTATTCAAATAGAATTGTCACTTAAACTTAGGAAATATGGAGCTGGAACTCAGGGGAGACTTGAGTTTTAGGATAACACTGAGTGTATTTTTAAATATATAATCCCTAGTGCTATGCTGGGATTATATTTCTTATCATTCCACTATTGATTTAATAATGCTAATAAGATAATTATTAATTTTCTTCTCCTGGAAAAAAGTACACTCATGCATTTTTTTTCTTTTACAAAACGTTTATCATCTGTAAACTAAACCAAGACAATTTTTGTTGGTTAGAACATGGTTGTTTGAAAGCCTTGGACTTCCTTTTGTACTTCTTCTCTTTGAAAAAAGAAAATAGGTTCACAGTCAAATATTAAGTGAAAAACTCTAAATGTGTTTTACCAATGTGGGTTTTCAGTTTTCACATAGCTGATACTTAGTAAACATTTTTTTTGTATTGAATTAAATTTATAAATAAAGGTGAAGACATGATTTAAAAATTATTAGCAACTTTTAGTCAATTAACTGAATGAATACATCTACAACATATTCAACCCCACTCCCTAAATACTCAAATTTTTAAGTCAATAATTTTTTTTCAAGAAATTGGCATCAGAATTACTTGGAAGTGTTTCAAAGCCCATGTCTAAATCTCACTTTTCCAAACTGAATTCTGACTGAGTGTAGTATGTATGTTGGAATTTGACATCTATATTGGAAAAACAAATGCACCTTAGTTCAAAGAATTGACTTAAGCAAAAGGGCTTGAATTGACACTGCTGACCTTAATCTCTGGTTCACTTTTCTTCTCTTTCTTCTAAACAAACATCCACTGCAGTTTAAATCTTTGGCAGATAAATTAACTCATGCATTAATTTACTATAGGCTTTTTCTTATTGTGAATCAGGCTCTTGGAGGTGATTTTGTGTAACCTGCAGCGGTTCTCAACCTGTGGGTCACGACCCCTTTGGCGGTCGAACAACCCTTTCACAGGGGTCGCCTAAGACCATCCTGCATATCAGATATTCACATTATGATTCATAACAGTAGCAACATTACAGTTATGAAGTAGCAACGAAAATAATTTTATGGTTGGGTTACAACATGAGGAACTGTATTTAAAGGGCCAGAAGGTTGAGAACCACTGCCTTAATGCATTTATTATGTATGTAATTTGTAGGCTAATTTATAGGTGACAAATTTTCTTCCTATTTTAATAAATGGACATTATTTTATTGACTCTTGTTTTTTGTTGTCCATCTCTTAACAGAGTTAAGTTTCTTTTAGGTTTCTTTCTAAAAATGTAAATTTTTACTGGTCTTCAATTCATATTTTGACAATCACATAGTTGTTAGATTAATGTCCATATATATTTTTAAATTTGCATTTAGAATTCTTATCTCTATGCATGATATATATCAATCATTTCCTAAAATCCTGCCCCTGTGATGAGTACAACTGATCATTAATGTCACTTAAAAAATTTTAGTGTCACTAGATAAGCATAGTTCTTTCAGAACACACACCAAATGTTAAGATATGGTCAATAGAGCCAGGTCAGGATGCTTCAGTGGTAGAGTGTTGACCTGTGAACCAGGAGATTATGGTTTTTTATTGTTTAAAATATTAAAAATAGTAGTACATATGTCTCCTTTTTTTCCCCATTGACCTCCCCCACAGCCTCCCCTACCCCCCGGCACTTTCAACAATAAAGAATTATTTTAAAAAAATTATCTGTACTGATCATCTAAAAATTGTTTGTTTGTGAACTAAATTCTGATTATGCAATAAAGATATAGAGGTTAATTTGACTTAGATTTAGGAGTCATTTTCTTGGCAATTGTAAATTCTCAATGCCAAATCTATCAACATGTTAATTTGCCCAAGTTTGGAACATAATTACATAAATTATGAATGCCTAAATTTATTAAAAGTATTTCCTTATCTAAGGGTTTCTTTTAACTATTCTGGAAATGGTGAGACAAACTTTTGAAATTACACTGAAGAAACCATTTGGAAAGTAAATGGTAGCCTATTAAATGTGTTCATGAGGAAAATGAAACTGGCCTCTGTGAGAGAAAACGGAGCAGAGGAGAGCAAAATAGAACTCTGGGTTGCAGGAAAGAAGAACAGATCATTTTAATAACTGCATGCATCAGAGTGGCCTAGAATATTACTACATCAAAATTTAAAACTGATAAATAGTGATATTTTTAAATTTAAAATATTATAAGCAACACTATAAAATGTATTAGAAATAATTAACTCAAATAAATACTAGAAGTTATAAGATTCTATTACATGTTCCCTTTTCCCCCCATTGACCCTCTCCAGCCTACTCCCACCCACAATCCCATGGCCTTACCACCCCATTGTCTGTGTCTATGGGCTGTGCATATATGCAGAGAATTTAATGGGGTTTTTCCCAGTTAACGGTGCAGAATATACAGGTTGTTTGTGAAATAAAAAATAGATTCTCAAAAAAACTCCTTAAGTATAAAACACAAGATAATTTTACTATTGTTTATAAAAGATAGGACTTCAAATTAGAAAGTATAAAATATATATTGTTCATATCTTTTTTTAATGTACTTTTATTGATTTCAGAGAGGAAGGAAAAGGAGAGAGAGATAGAAACATCCTATATAATGAAAGGCTAATATGCAAATAGACTGGACAGCAGAACAACAAGAACAACCAAACAATCAGTCACTATTGTGTGTGCTAACCACCAGGGGGCATGTGCAGAACATGGCAGGTGTTGGCTGTGGCAGGATGGTGGAGCAGTGAGCAGGGACACCAGACCAAGGTGGGGCACTGGTCTCTGTCATCGGGCTGAGCCTCTGGTGGTTACTGAAAATTCTTTGCTCCAGTGCGCTGCAGTCCTGCCTAGCGTTCACAACTGCTCCCGGCGCCGGCCCCACTCACACTCACTGCTGGCACTAGAGCCGCTGCTCATACCCACTGCCAGCGCCTGGCGCCAGCCCCAATTGCTCAGTGGGTGAAAGCAGGGCCGGCACTGTCAGCATGTGGGAGTGGGGGTGGAGGGAGCGGAGCTGCCAGCAGACAGGGGACCGGGGGCCACGGAGGATGGGCATGCAGGAGGCAGCCAATCAATGATTCTCTTTCATCATTGACTAGGGGCCCAGATCATTTTAATAACTACATATGTCAGAGTGGCCTAGAATATTACTACATCAAAATTTAAAACTGATAAATGGTGATATTTTTAAATTTAAAATATTATAAGCAACACTATAAAATGTACTAGAAATAATTAACTCAAATACTTCTAGTATTTACTAGAAGTTATAAGATTTTATTTGAATAAAAAAAAACACCTTACAATTTGATATCCAATGCCTCTGTTCTTTAACTCCTTCAAGCTTCCCTGCCATCAGAAAGTTTTTACAGCCGATATTTATTCTACAGACCCCTCTGCCTCTATGTTGCCCAGTCTCTTCCTCCCTGTCCTCTCTTAGTTTCTCTCCATTGTAGCCGTCCTTCTCACCATCCACCTATCACATATAACCGACCTCCACACATACATACCCAGACACTCAGCTATCACATTTATAACTTCCTAAACAGATCAGCTCCTCTCTCTCTCTCTCTCTCTCTCTCCTCCCTAATACAAACTATGGCATATGGCTAAAACTTTAAAACCAAACTCTCCATGTAGGATCCTATCCATATTTTAGCTGTTGTTCTTTTTTTATACGGCTAGTTTCAATAATAAAATTAATTGGTAACATAAGTCAACATTTTGATAGTATGCCAAATCAATGATGGATTTAAATCATTGGTCCAGCAGAAGTTTCTTAAGTAATTATTAAAGAATTTCTCAGGTAGTTTACCTCAATATTTGGTGTTGTGCTAGTTAGGCTTTTGGTTGTAAACAATGAAAGCCAACTTAAGTTAATGTAAAAGGAAAGAGAATTAAGTTGATGTCAAAAAAAGTCATACACAGTGAGTGGATGCAAAGCCATGATGAGTTATAGATTTACCTCAGGAATTGTCTCTGAGATCTGTGAATACCCAACTCCATGCCCCTATAAGATGAACTCCACAGTAGCTATTATGAATTTACAGCTTTTGTACTGTGGTAGTACAAACGCTTTAAGGCTCCGTAACTACCACATATACTCTCTGACTGAAACTGCACGTTGTATATCTGTGGTGAAATATAGAGTCATCACATTGCTTTCCAGATATCAAGGGTGTTTAAATCTCGACAGCTTATAATTATGGCACTTTCCCCCACTCACAGAAGATAAGATTTCTGCACACGCACCTCCCCATTGGATGCCTGAAACCACAGATAGTACCAAACCCTATACAGAATGGGGCAAAAGTAGATTTACAGTTGTTCGTATTATAAATAATATAATTAATCATCTTATCTAATAAAAGAAAAACATGCAATTTACTGTACCTCCACTACACCCACAAGCCACGCCCACCAGCCAATCAGGAGCAAGTATGTAAATAAACCCAACCAAGATGGCGGCAGCCACAGAGCTGGAGCGAACAGGAGGCTTGGGCTGCCCCTGGCGATGGAGGAAGCCAAGCTTCCCTCCTGCCCTGGCTGGCTGTGGTCTCCACTCAAGGCTACAAAGTTTCAATTATAGATGATAAATAAATCCCAGATACCTGCTTCCAGCCGTTGTGGCCTCCACTGAAGGAGGGTCTGGGAACCTGGGTTGCCTGGGGCAGTGGCCAGCCATCAAACAGCCCTCAGCCCCTCACCCAGGTTGGCCACGCCACCCCATCTGGGACCCCCACCCTGAAGGGGGCATGGCCAGCCTGAAAACCACCACAGGTCCCTTGCCCAGGCCGCCCCAGGCCCCAAGGGAACCCCCACCCTGATCCGGGACACCCTTCAGTGCCAACCAGCCAGCTCCCACCCATGCACCAGGCCTCCTGCTGGTGGGGGGCAGTTGGGGGTGAGCATGCCGGCAGGCAGAGTGGTTAGAAGCAATCAGGCAGGCAGGCAGTCAGGTGAGCAGTTAGGAGCCAGCAGTCTCAGATTGCGAGAGGGATGTCCGACTGTTGGTTTAGGCCCAATCCCTGTAAACCGGCAGTAGGACATCCTTTGAGGGGTCCCAGATTGGAGAGGGTGCCGACTGGCCTGAGGAACACTCCCTCCCCCGTGCATGAATTTCGTGCACTGGGCCACTAGTATAAGAATAAACTCTGCTTCTCATACTCACAACTATAAACCTCCTTTTGCCCCATACTATGCTTTTTCTACACATACAAACCTATGATAAAGTTAGCTTTATAAATTAGACACTAATCAAAGGGCTGAGTCGGGAGCCAGGAGAGATGGAGCATGATGTGGGAATTTTTTTCTATTTTTAAATTACAGTTTACATTCTAGGTTATTTTGTATTAGTTTCATATGTACAGCATAGTGATTAGCTAATTATATACTTAACAAAGTGTCCCCCCTGATATTTCCAGTACCAAACTGGTACCATACATAGTTACTATAATATTAATGGTGTCAATGTAATACTTATGAATTATTTCTGGAATCTTCCATTTAACATCTCCAGGCTGTGGTTGACTAACACCACAGAAAGCAAGTCCTCAAAGAAGGAGAGGCTATTGTATAAACACATTAGGGTCTAGTCAAGAGACATAAAACATACCTGAAGAACTTAACAGCAAAAGGGTATTACTAAAAGTAGTTCATTAGAACGCTAAAGACTACAGATATAAATAGAACTATATTTATGTAACTACATGTGGACTGTGGTTTCCAGATCCACATGTAAAGAGCTTGGAAGGAGCTCCTTTATCCTAACAGTAAGTAAGAAACTAAACAGACTGAAAAACCAACACCTCTTCTTGGATCTGCAAAAGGGCCTACATGGAGGACATGCGAAAAACTGCCTTGTCAAGACTGGGGAGATGGACTGGTGAACACAGGAAGTCATAGCTACTGGAGCTTACCTTCAGGATAGAAAAACCTCCTTTGGAATCAGTGCTGGCAAGAAAACCTGAATTGTAATTGATGGATTTCTAGAGCTCCATGTAGACAATCTTGAGAGTTAAAAACTCCAGGGGGAACCTAATCATAGGCAGGCCTCCACAATATTGCAAAGTTTGCCTTCAGGAACTCGGGCAGATTCCCATAGTAAATATCATAGGAAAATCCCTTCTTGCTTCTGGCAGGGGTAGGGGGAAAGCAAACATTTAAAAATACTCCCGATACTCCATTCTTCTTAACAAGGCCTGCCCTCTGGAGAAACTAGTTAACCATAGCCCAACCTGCTGGGGTATTATCAGAGCCTATCTCACCTGGGGAAAGGGAAATATAGGCATGCCTTGGACATTTCTACTTGGTTCCAGACCACCGCAATAAAGTGGATATCACAATAAAGTCAGGATCACAAATTTTTGGCTCCCCAGTTCATATAAAAGTCAGTAGACTATGCTATAGTCCACTACATGTACAATAGCATTGTGTACATACCTTGATTTAAAAATACTGTATTACTGCCCTGGCTGGGTGGCTCAGTTGGTTGGAGCATGTATACCAAAAAGCGGTGGGTTTGATTCCCCATCAGAGCACATACCCAGGTTGCAGATTCAATCCTGGGTTGAGGCACGTGTAGGAGGAAACCGATTAATGTTACTCTCTCTCCCTCCTTCTCTCTAAAATCAATTAAAGTATATCAATAAAATAAAAATACGTTATCACTAAATATGCTAAGCCTCTTCTGAGCCTTCAGAGAATGGAAATCTTTTCTCCTGGTGTAGGGTCTTGCCTCAGTGTTGATGGCTGTTGGGTGATCAGGGTGGCAGTTGCTGACGTTTGGGGTGGCTGTGGCAATTTCTTAAAATAAGACAAATTTTGTCACATCGTGTGACTCCTCCTTGCACAGTTTCTCAAATACCATTGATCAACGATCACCATAGAGAATATTATAAGAATAAAAAAGTTTGAAATATTGCAGGGATTATCAAATTGTGACACAGAGACATGAAGTGAGCAAAAGCTGTTGGAAAATGGCACCAATAGGCTCGCTCAAGGCAGGGTTGCCACAAACCTTCAGTTTGTGGAAAACACAGTATCTGCAAAGTGCAAGAAAGGTATATCTTAACCAACTCTAGCTGGCTCTCCCCTTTCACTCTGGGCATCCCGATTCACCTGCCTAGGAAGAGGGGGCACTGAGACACTCCTGTGTGGGCCACAGGGCAGAGGCAGAGGTTCACTGAGAGACAGAGGTCTGCTCACCACACATACACCTCCCCACCACCTTAGGACAAGCCTATTGACAGCAGTTTGCTTCCGCCAGGGGTAAGAACCTTCCTACTAGGCTCCTAACGGTGCAACTGAAAGGTGTGCAACCCTGGTTCTCCTGAACACAAAGAACAAGGAAGCCACGTGCTGGGCTGTTTGGCCAAACTCTCTAGAGCAGCCGTTCTCAACCTGTGGGTCGCGACCCCTTTGGGCTTCGAATGACCCTTTCACAGGGGTCGCCTAAGACCATTGGAAAACATATATAATTACATATTGTTTTTGTGATTAATCACTATGCTTTAATTATGTTCAGTTTGTAACAATGAAAATACATCCTGCATATCAGATATTTACATTATGATTCATAACAGTAGCAAAATTACAGTTATGAAGTAGCAACGAAAATAATTTTATGGTGGGGGGTCACCACAACATGAGGAGCTCTTTTAAAGGGTCGCGGCATTAGGAAGGTTGAGAACCACTGCTCTCGAGGGTGAAAACCATTAGATTTCCAGCATATTTCTCCCAAGAAAGCCACTTGTAGGGGTGCCGGCAAACACACTAAGAAGCCTTTCCGAAAAATAACAGTGAAACTTGCTGGAGGATGACTGCCACTGTGACTTTTACATAATCCTGGCAAAGAAACTGCTCATTCAGACGCTCAAACTATGCTGGAGGGTGAGAGCCACTGCGTCTCCTCCATACCACTGGCAGCATTCTGATACTCGACTCTAGTTGTGGGTCCAGTGGCATCAGGGAGTGGTTGGGATGGGTCTTGAGGAGAAAAGACATCCTCTTTCCAGGCATCTTCTGAAGGTCAGGTTAGCACCTGACCTTTGTTTTCAAACAAAGCGGGCCGAGGCTCCTGTGACACAAGAGGAAAAGCTTCTTTCACTTGCAAGGGAACCTCAGGGTGACTTGTGAGTTTGACGTGTCCACTTTATCTGAGTCCAAACAAATGTTTTCAAGTCAAAGATTGGTTCCATTTTTCCCATTCAAAGCAACACTCACATGAGAAACTGTATCAGATGGTAACATTGTGAATTCAATTAATATTGTTATTTAGCAAGCTACATGATTGTTTGATTTTTGAACAGTATCAGCTCTGTAGCTTAAAAAAAGATTCCACAAGGGCTGTCATGAAAACTCTCTGATTTTCAGATGATGATTTGAACTGAGGGTTAAAGGACTTGAGTTTGTCATTTTTTTTTTTTATATTTTTTTTTAGTAAGTGCCCCATTGCACTCAGCAGATCCCTCTCATCACAGTGCTTGTATGTATCATGATTGCTTAATGGTCAAGAGCTGTAACCACTTCGGCTCCCAAAGCACGTGCTCCGGTTGGCACTTCCTCGGAATCAACAACAGGTGGTTGTTTAATTAATTGTGGGCCACTGCATGCCTTGAATTATTAGCATCCTGTGCCCTAATGGTCAGGATATCAGCACTGTGCTGAAGCCCTTGGGCATGACCAAACTGATCCTTAAATCTCATCTTTACCACCTAGGTCACTTCCAGTCCTAATTCTGCATCAATCAGAATCCAGTTAGGAAACAGATCTATTACAGGGAAATTTTAATATAAAAAATTATTAACTACTTAATGGTGATTAACTATTAAACAGAAGACAACTCTTAAACAATACAGGAATAATAAAGGTAGGGAACAGGTATTATATCTAAGACTAAGGGAGAGTATGGAAAAAAGAAAGAAACTTGGAAGAACAACCCACTCACCCCACCCCACCCATATCCAAACTCGGTGAAAGTCAAACTTGGTTGGAGAAGGTGAGGTTGTAGCCCTTTAAATAACACAGTTTATAGAGGTAGTGACGACCACAGCTGCTGTGCAGGGAGTTGCCAACCAGCATACCTTCTGTCTGAGGCTGGCCAGCAGAAAACTCCCACTGGACAAAGGGTTGCCAGAATAAATAGAGAATGCAGAACAAAACTTGAATATCAGATACATAATAAAAGGTTGGTATAAGTATATTTCAAATATTACAAAATAATATGCTAATCTGAATTTCAAGTTTAACTGGGTGTCTTGCATCTTTATTTGCTAAATCGAACAATTTTCCTCGGCAGTGATATGAAACTTACTAGAAGGCATGCACCACTGGATCTCCCACGGATCAGTAGCCAGGAAGCTGCCCGCTGGGATAGTGGTGAGTCTTGCTGAAGGTTCAGTCCCAACAGGTGTCTCTCAACCCACCGGTCATCAGAGGCAGGGAGAACAAAAAAACATCAGGACCCAAAGGAGACGCTCCTTCTCCATTTCCTTCTAGACCCTTTTTGATGCCATCTCCTAATAAACATTGTACCAGAGATCAAAGGAAAAATGCCTGGGGGTGGAACAGCTCCAATTACCCAAAACAAGGCAAGAAAGAATGGTTTTGAAGTGAAAAGACAATAGATCAGTAACTGTCTTATAAATATTCAGTGCAGAAATATTTTAAAAATATGATGTGATACCTCATTTGAACAAAATTATACAAGCAACTATTTTTAAAGCTGCTTAAAGCGCCAATTCTATATTTGTATATTTAATTCTGAATCAAGTGAGCATTCATTTTCTATTTGAGGATTTTTACACATTATAATATTACACATTTATAATGTTTGTCTAAATTTTATTTCAATGTGACACTTTCCGATGTTGGCTACAGCCATCAGTGGAAGTGAGTGAATCAAAGACCTGTGTAAAGAATCATTTCTTCATAACCTCATAATTCACTGCTGTCGTTATACTTAAAAACTATCAAAATTAGAGGTTGAGAGGCTGGAGAAATGAGCTAAACATAGTGTTTCCCTGATTATATGAGTGGAGATTTTTCCTATACTGGTGACATTTTGTAATGATGAAGTTTCAGTAAACTGCTATTAGATGCATTTTTCTGGAGTAGGAAAATAGCAAGTGCTAATTTTGGTTGAATAGAGAGGCCTACAATTATGTTCTCTTCTACCAGCAAAGCTATTAAACATTTCCATATTGTACAATGGATTATAGTAGCTTGATTTTTTAGGGATTCATGTGTCCAATCCATTGTGTAATTCTACTATGTATAGAGATATGATTAAGATATATTTTCCCCACATCAAGATAAAAGTGAAGCATTTGAGAGTTTCATTTCATTGAAATTGGAAATAAATCTAAGAAATGATTGGATTTTATTTTTCAGCATTTAGGACCTAAATGTCCTGAATGCCCTTTGATGCTAAGAGGGGGTTACTACAAGCCCTCCGACAGCTGAGGCTACACCAGCATAGCTCAGTGTTTGAGCATCAACCTAGGAACCAGGAAATCACAGTTCGACTCCCAGTCAGGGCACATGCCCAGGTGTGGGGCCTGCAGGAGGCAGCCAATCAGTGATTCTCTCTCATTATTGATGTTTCTATCTTTCTCACCCCCACCCTTCTCTCTGAAATCAATAAAAAATATCTTAAAAAAAACTATAGCTGAGTATATGGGAATAAATTATCTTTATGAGTAAAACATAAAGTAGAATCTAAAAGCAAGAGGGGTAAGAAAAGAGAATGCAGCTATCTTAAAGGAAATGGGCTGGGATTGGGTATTTTAGTCTCAGAAACAGCAGTTTTTATTTTAATAGCCATAGAGTAGGTAAGCCTTGGGCCCTCATATGTGGATAACGAAAACTCAGAACATTTAAATGATTGCATAACCAATTACTTTGACATTCAAAAGATTTTACTATCATTGGACAGGTAGGTTAGAAATAAAATCAATCTTTGATAACTAGGAAACAAAGAAACTCATCTGTCTTTGCTTGGTATTAATGTGGATATAAAAATAGTCTTTCCTGAGAGTTAATAAATATGAGTGTGACCTCATAGGAGCGTGAATATTTTACCTCTGTGTGAACTAGAAATAAGCAAGCCAAAAATGGATATAAAATATTCTCAAGTGGGACTAAAGTGATAGCAACATAGAAAAAAAAAAAGTGTTTTAGAAAGAAAACTTTTAGAGAAACCAAGATGGCGGCATAGGTTAACGCCGGAGATTGCTGCCTTGAACAACCAATTCAAATTACACCTAAAAGACGGAACGGACATCATCCAGAACCACGGGAAGGCTGGCTGAGTGGAAATTCTACAACTAGAAGGAAAAAGAAAAGCATACCGAGACTCAGAGGACGTGCAGTACGGAAGTAAAATACTAAGGTGTGGAGGGGCATGCGGAGCGGGCTGGCGGCTGTTGTTGTTTTCAATCAGGAGGGACTCTCAGGCTCTGAGCTCCAGTTCTGGGCGAGTCTCTAGGGACCCAGACTTATCAGGGA
>NW_006289214.1:819008-832786 GCF_000327345.1 Myotis davidii
TGGTGATCATAGCAGAATCAGGGACATAGAGAGGGAATGGACTGACTATTCTTGGGGGGGGCAAGGGGTGTGGGAGATGTGGGAAGAGACTGGACAAAAAACGTGCACCTATGGATGAGGACAGTGGGTGGGGAGTGAGGGCGGAGGGTGGGGCGGGAACTGGGAGGAGGGGAGTTATGGGGGGAAAAAGAGGAACAAATGTAATAATCTGAACAATGAAGATTTAATTTTTAAAAAAAAAAGAAAGAAAACTTTTAATTAAGATTAGAAAAGATTCCCACAGATAAAATCTCAATGAATGTGAAATCACAACCAAAAATTAGAACAAGAAATTGCAGACACAAGCAAGATTTGTATGTAATAGAATTATTAGATACAGTCTTTTAAATAGTGAGTAAAATGCTTAAAGATATGTCAAAATAAAAAGCTTCTGCACAACAAAACAAACTATCAAAAAAAATGAAAAGGGATCTCACTGTACAGGAGAACATATTAGCCAATGATATATCAGATAAAGTGTTAATTTTCAAAATATATAGAGAAATCATACAACTTAACAAAAGGAAGACAGACAATACAATTTAAAAAATGGGCAAAGGACTTAAATAGACAATTCTCCAAGGAGGATATACAGATGGCCAAGATACATAAAAAGATGCTCAAAGTCACTAATCATCAGAGAGATGGAAATTAAAATGACAATGAGGTATCACCTCACATCTGCCAGAATGGCTACCATCATCAAATCAACAAATGACAAGTGCTGATGGGGATGTGGAGAAAATGGAGTCCTAGTACACTCTTCATGGGAATGCAGACTGATGCAGCCAGTATGGAAAACAGTAAGGAGTTTCCTCAAATAACAAAGAATGAAACTGCCATTTGACCCAGTGATCTCACTCCTAGGAATATATCCTACGAGACCCAAAATGCCAATCAGAAAGAATATATGCACCCCTATGTTCATGGCAGCATTATTTACAATGGCTAAGATCTGGACATAGCCCAAGTGGCCATCATTAGATAAGTAGATAAAAAATATGTGATACATTTACACAATGAAACACTATGCAGTTATGTTCAGGCATATACATATAGAGACATTTATAGATGAAATAAATGAAAACATATTCTTACAACTACAATTATTAATACACGTGACATTAGTAAAAATAGCTAATATCTGGGAACAATACTTTATATGCTATGTGCTTTATATGGACCATCCTTTTTAACTCTTAATCTTATGGAACAGATACTATTATAATATTCATTCTAACAGATGAAGACACAAGAGATTCGTAAAGTTTAGTAACTTGCTAAAAATCATCAAACTGTAAGAGACAATGATAAAATTCAAACTCAGGCGTCAATATTTATATATATATATATATATATATATATACGAAGGATAGAGAGATAGAAACATCAATGATGAGAGAGCAACATTGATTGGCTGCCTCCTGCACGCCCCCAACTGGGGACTGAACCCACAACCTGGGCATGTGCCTTTGACAGGAATTGAACCTGTGACCCTTCAGTCCGAAGGCCGACGCCTTATCCACTGAGCCAAAATAGCTAGGGCAGGCTTTGAGATTTATTAAATCTTTGGTAATACAACAGTCAGCTTTTTCAACTCTTCCAGGCTGAATCAATTGCTAGAAAAGCATAGGACCTGCTGCTTTCTACATTCTCCAAATGCATAGAGAGTCGGTTATTATTATAAGGAAAGAAGGCTTCATCCTCACTACTGGTCTTTGTACAAATGCCTGGATCTATTTTCCTCCCTGGTCATCAAAATCAGGTTCTTCCGGGAAAAACATCATATGTATTCACAAAGTTAAGTATGTAAGGACTATGATTATAATTGTAAATTATGATAGTCAATTTCATAGAAAATGTAGATAATGGAATTAAGAACATTATTATTTTATAATTTAAGATCCTGTTTCTTGAACAGCTCTTACTTTTACCTTTCTAGTATATTTAGTTTTTAGTCTGTCTCACCCACTAAGTTCAACATTCCTGGGTATAAGATCTTTTCTGCCTTCCTTCCTATTGTCACTGGTCCATGATAGGCACTTAAGAACAGTTTCTAGCTCTAGAATTTAAGCACAGGCCACACTTTGCAGTGGCTCAGGGATCCTGAATCAAAGTCTAAAAAGGGAATACAGAATTTAAAAAACAGCTGCTTTCATGAGACCACAGAACAGGACTAAGGCAGTTCCCCAAGGCCCTCCATTCTCTTTCATGCAGACAACTTCCCAACATACCTGCCAGGCCTGGTCAGGCTTTCTGTTCTTAAAGAGTTCCCTCTTGGTACTGATATGACACTTCCCTTGTCTATGTCCTCGGGAAAAGAGGAGATCTAAAAGGCAGTGTGCTGTCTGTGGCTCAAAGGAAGTGGGGAGTTGATAGATGACCTTAGGAGTACCAATAAAGCTTGATGATTAAGTTTAGCGCTTGCTCTCTCTCTCTCTCTCTCTCTCTCTCTCTCTCTCTCTCTCCTCCCCCTCCCCCATCTCTCTCTCCCTCTTTTCTCTTTTTGGTATCCAGAAACTTCATACCAAATGTCTTCCAGGTTAAAATACATATGTGTTATATAGTACATTTTGCCATTAAAATGTTCTGCACACATTTTTCACTACTTGTTCCTTTTTGGACAAAATATATTTGATGAGTGTTCACATACTTAAGTAGCTTTTGGATATTTTGCCTCCTCAACTAGATTCTAATACTGGTTATGAATTTACTAAGACATACAACAAAAAAGTAAAGGAGACCCTGAAAAGGTAAATAATTTTAAGGAAGATTCAAAACATTTAACATGTTTAATGTAAATTATATACTGCATTTGTATATGATATATAAAGTTAAACACACACAGCGTGTGACACAACTCATGCACTCCTCTGTAGCCTCATAAAGAAATACCTATTCCCAAATAAGTGACCATATATTTGTAAATTTCTAATTTTCTGCTGTTAGAAGTAGAAAAGGAAGGGGGGCAAACCATTTGTCAAATACCAATTACATGGCATACATTTCACTTGCCACTTCAAAAGTGCTGTTTCAGTTAATATTAACACTAATCCTATTATATTAAATCCAGAAAGTACAAGAGAGAGTGTGAAACATGATCATGGTCACAAAGTTAATAAGAAGAAAAGTCAAGATTTAAACTCAGGCTTTTTTCTAATTCCAACATCTGAATATTTTTCATTTCATTGTGATTCTTCTCAAAATGTTTTTACTGTAGTATTGATCCTGAGCTATGTATTAATACAGTTATACTCTAATGAGATATTTATATGCTAGTCCTGAAACAAGTACATCCTTTCTTGGGAAGCTACATCATGCTTCCATTGAAGGTGATGGTAAAGGCCAGACTAATTAATTATATTGCAATAACTCTGTCAACTTAATCCTTATGTATGCTAAATAACTCAAACTGAATACATCTCCTTCACTGTTGAATTTCTCACAAAATGGGTAATGGTATTAAACATGTCATGATTATGGAAAGTTTTGGTATAATATTAAAATCAAAAGGGTTACAAACTGAGAAACCATTGAACATGAAATAATTATAACTGCAAACAAATTTCTAGATATAAAAATAATTACATTATATATAACAGACACTATTCTACTGTCTACAAACATAAACAAAAGTTCTGAAAGAAGATGAGAAAGTATGATTGATAAAGAGGAAACAAACAAAACAAAACAAAACAAAAAACAAGAATAAATGAAGAGCATAATAAATAGGTTTGCCAACAAAAAAGAGAATAGAAAAACTAGGTAGTCCTTAAATATCGATTCACTCTCTCTCAAGAACAAATTACTGGCTGTTCTAGACCTTTACTGGACTCCTCCATTCCCCCATCTCCCTCCTTCCCTTTCATATCCAGCAGAAGATCTTCCCTGCTTGCCTAAAACTTCATGGAGTAAGTAGAGACCAGGTAGTAGAGAACATCCTCAATTTTCAACATGAAAACACACCAATATCTTCACATCCTATAGCAGAAATAATAAGTATCCTTCCATATGGACTGCCAAGGGGTCTAATATAATCTTCCTGCTTCTATTTTGAGTCTTTAACCTCAAAACAAAATCATGCTCTGGGAAACCTGTCAAGAAAGCTTTTTAAAAAGAAAAAAAAATACAGCTACAATCTACAAACAATTTACACCTATGAAAAGATAACTAAGCTGAATGTATTTTCTTTTCTTGGCTTATGTGATTGTCTTCCATCTCAGTCTTGGAACAAACTTAGAAATCTGCATTCATTGTCTAGCTCCCCCCCTTTGTTTTGTTCATTTTCCTTCCCTTCTTCCTTCCTTCATCTGTCATTCAATAAACCTGCATTAAGTGTATATTGTCAACTCTATTAAAGGTTGAGGATGAAGAAAGAGCTACGTAATAGTTCATGCTGTTAAGGGGCTGGCTCACTTATAATGCAATACAAAGAGAGCAATAAACGTAAATAAATGGGTTCAATGAAATTTTGTAGTTCAATGGGGGAAGATGAGAATGCACTATTTTACGTTAGTGGATCAAAAACAAGTCAAAGATAGAAAATGGGCCTCAAAAAAATGAGTACATATTAATCTCTTGGTGGAGATCAACACACGAAGCTGAAGGGTAATATAGACAGTATAAAAGGTAAAAATAGAGTTAATGATTTGTGAAAAAGCTCCAGGTGTTTGGAGGCTTACAAGCAGCTATAAATGGCATTAAGATGGTATGTAGGATTAGCGATGGGGAGAGGTATAAAAAATAAATCTAAAGAGGCAAGCATAGATTATGTCTGAAAAAATCTTGTTCATGTTGAGTTTAAAATACACTAAAAGAAAATTGGAATGATTTAAAAGTAGAAATCCTAAGTATAGTTTAGTAAATTTTGGTATGTAACAAGCCACCCCAATATTTAGTGACTTTACAACAGCAAATGGCTATCATTTCTTAGGTTTTGTTGGGCTGTTCTGATCTGGTCTAATTCAACGGATCAATGAGGTCACCTAGCAGTTCAGCTGGGGTTGGATGGCCTATCAAACTCACATGTTTGATAGTACACTGTGGTAATACAATAAGCTGGTCATGTGTCTCTTACCATCCAACATTCTAACTTAAGTTTTATCACATGATTGAAATCTTTGAGTAGGAAGAGATGACAAGCCCCAATGCAAAAACACTTTTTAAGTCTCCGCTTCTATTACATTGGTATTATCTTACTGGCCAAGGCACATAGCTGAAGTCATCATCAATATGGGAAGGAATTACCCAAGGTCATGGATACACGTATAGGCATAATCATAGCCATTTACTGAAAATAATCTTTGACCCAGAGATTTATAACATAGAATATCATTTATTAATTATAAATAATTTATAACTTATCAATTGACCAGAATAACAATATATGCTATCCCTTGTCCCAGGCATGTATATAATTTGCCCTTAACTATTGTGAATCATGAGGCCAGAATATAAATGAAGGCTTATATAACTAGAGGCCCAGTGCACAGATTTGTGCACTGGTGGGGTCCCTCGGCCTAGCCTGTGCCCTCTCACAATCCAGGACCCCTCAGTGGATGTCAGAGAGCTGGTTTTGGCCCAATCCCTGCAGGCCAGGCCAAGGGATCCCACTGTCACACAAATTCCTGCACTGGGCCTCTAGTATGCATATAAGATTGTTGGTTAATCTCTTACCACCTTGCTCCCTACCCTCAGAGATCCATAAGTCTGTTCCATGTTTCCATGCCTGTGCATTGAGAATCTGCCCCCTGGTGGTCAGTGCATGTCATAGTTACCAGTCAAATGGTCAAACAGTTGAATGGTCGAATGGTCGCTTAGGCTTTTATATATATATAGACTAGAGGCCCGGTGCACAAGAATTTGTGCACTAGGGGAGGAGGAGGGTCCCTCAGCCTGGCCTGTGCCCTCTCGCATTCTGGGACCCCTCGGGAGATAACGCTCTGCTGGCTTAGGCCTGCTCCTGGGTGGCAGAGGGCAGGCCCAATCCCTAGGTGCAGCCCCTGGTCGGGCTCAGAGCAGGGCCAATTGGGGAGTTGGGGCGCCACCCCCTGTCATGCACAGAGCAGGGCCCATCAGGGGGTTGGGGCGCGACCCTCTATCACCCACAGAGCAGGGACGATTCAGGGGGTTGGGGCGCCGCCACTATCACACTCAGGGCAGAGCCGATGGGGAGGTTATCGCTCTACCCCGTCACACACAGAGAAGGGCTCATGCGGGGGGGAGGGTTGGGGCGCCGCACCCTGTCACACACAGAGCCACAGGGTGATCAGGGGGTTGGGGAGCTCCCCCATATCAGGCACAGCGCAGGGCTTATCAGGGAGTTGGGGTGCCTTCCTGTGTCATGAACAGAGCAGGGCCGATAGGGAGGTTGTGGCCCCGCCCCCTGTCACACACCGAGCCACAGGGAGATCAGGGGGTTTGGGCGCAGCCCCCTGTCACACTGATCCCAGGGCTGGGAGGCCTCGCGGCTCCGCTGATCTCAGTGCTGGAAGGCATATTAGCCTTTTACTATATAGGGTAGAGGCTTAGTGCATGGGTGGGTGCCGGCTGGTTTTCCCTGAAGGGTGTCCTGGATCAGGGTGGGGGTCCCCACTGGGGTGCCTGGCCAGTCTGGGTGAGAGCCTAAGGGATGTTTTCAGGCTGGGGGTGACTGAAGCTCCCAACCGCTCCTTTTTTTCTTTTTTATCTTTTTTATTCTGGGCCAGCTTTAGCTTTGAGACTTTTCTCCAGCTCTTAGGCCTCCGCTGCTGAAAGTAGGTTTCTGGCCTTTGCTTACAATGTTGCGATCCTGCTGGCCAAAGCCCGGTGGAGTAAAGCAGGTTTCTTGGGTTTTGTTTAGCTTCTATATTTGTTACATAGTTGCTTAGAGTTGCAACTCAGAGGCCTGCAGCGGCAGGCGGGGAATGTTGGAGTCCTCCGTCACTGAAGCAAGCAAGCCTCATGTTAGTTTCAAGCTGCCTGGCTGCCGGCCGCCATCTTGGCTGGCAGTTAATTTGCATATTGCCCTGATTAGCCAATGGGAAGGGTAGCGGTCATACACTAATTACCATGTTTCTCTTTTATTAGATAGGATATGTCTAAATATTTAAAAGTCATAAACCAAACTAACAGGTGTTAAAAATCTAGACCAGCCCTAGCCGGTTTTGCTCAGTGGATAGAGCATTGACCTGTGGACTGAAAGGTCCCGGGTTCGGTTCTGGTCAAAGGCATGTACTTTGGTTGTGGGCACATCCCCAGTAGGGGGTGTGCAGGAGGCAGCTGATCCAATGTTTCTCTCTCATGGATGTTAGTGACTCTCATCTCTCTCCTTTCCTCTCTGTAAAAAATCAATAAAATATATTTTAAAAAAAATCTAGACCAGTCTCCTACTTTGACAAATATATGTTCATAATAACCTGAAATAGCAAGTTCAAATCTCTTGGACTTTTTGAAATTTCTTGCTGGAAAGTGGAGGCCAAGGAAAGCTGGTCCACTGCATACCCTTCAGTGTTTCTTGTTCTAGGTCTAGCACTCTAAGATGTTTCATACCTGTCCATTTGCTAATCATATTTCCAACTCTGTTTGGCTCCAGACAGAAGAATGTTACTTATTGGGCCTAAGGTTGCATACAACAATGGTATGGTCTTTTCTCTGCAGGAACAACGTGGAAAAGATAACTTTACAAGCTGCTTAAGTGTACTTGGGGCCATTTGGACAGGAATTTTATAATCCCAGACATAGTCTAGAAATTGGGGCATGGCCTTTGACACACGCAGACCTCATGTTTCTTGGGTAAGGGTGCAGCTGTAGGACACAGGGACAGGGTAGAGAATATCTTGTTTCAGTATAATGGTGGTTATTTCTGGTGAGAATATAGGAATAACTAAATTCTCATTTACTGTGGTAAAAACTGAACCTAAAGAAAGACAACTATGACTAGGGGTTTACTGATGACTTTCTGTGACACTATGGACAGGACATGAGCTATTCACTGCTGACACCTTTTCTTTATACTTCTTAGACCACTGAAAGCTTGCTTCTGCAACAGTCTAACTTCCAAAATAGCTCTGTCATCAATGATATTTTGACTGTCACAAGCAATGCTCATTTCTCAGAACTTGTCTTGCTGGCAATAACAATGTTTCTGATGGCCTATCAATTGGTTCTTTCAGCTATCTTTGCAAGAGTGGGCACATGACACAGGCTGGCCAGTGGACAAATTTTATCTTCTTGCAGTAGTTGTGTAATCTAAGCAACCAAAGATAATCAGGATATTTCTTCAGAATTTTTATGGATACCAGGGAAGAGAGAGTCATGTTGCCCCTTCCACACCTTCTGGAATGAAAGATGAGCTTGGAACTGCTGGGGCAAGGGAGGAGAAAGAGAGAGAAACTCCTGATAATGCCTTAAATCCCTGGATCCAGCATGACTGATCCAGTCGGCCATTAAACTGAACTTTCCATGAATGTAAAAAAAATATAACTTAATTTATCCAGATATTTATTTCTTCAAATTGTTTCAATTAACTTTGTGTCATTCATAACTGAAAGTATCAATAACAATCCTGTGGTACATGACACTCTTGTACACTCTCTCTGCTTTTTAACTCCCCCTTTTCTCAATGTCCAAGACACCACTCTCCAGTTTTCCCTTCTGCATTTTTTAATACTGTGTGTATTGATTTCTTCCTTCATATGCTTCTTGAATGTGGATATATTTCAGCTTTTGTCATTTCATTCAATAGACTCTCTCTGAATAGAAACACCAACATTTATTGTCTACTCCCCTTTCATATTAGTAATGCTCAAGCCAGGCCCTTAAATATAGAAAACAGATAAAAATTCACTGTATCTTTTTGTGCTTTAGTTCTGGAATTGCTTTCACCACCCACTTCTTCAGATTCCCATCATTTAATCCTATACTGCTGTATGTGATTTAACGGTGTTAACCTAGCTTCCCACCCTGACTCTTGCTTTTTAGTTTCTCTTCTTTGCTGTCTTTTAAAACTACAGTTTCTGTTAATCCTGAAGGGAGTAATCTGATTTTGAAAACATTCTCTAGCTCATTTCCTAGTATCATCAGGTGATATAGCAAATCTTACTCCATAGAGCAGTGGTTCTCAACCTTCTTAATGCCGCGACCCTTTAATACAGTTCCTCATGTTGTGGTGACCCCCAATTTCATTGTTACAAATTGAACATAATTAAAGCATAGTGATTAATCACAAAAACAACATGTAATTATATATGTCTTTTCCGATGGTCTTAGGCGACCCCTGTGAAAGGGTCGTTCGACCCCCAAAGGCGTCACAACCCACAGGTTGAGAACCGCTGCCATAGAGGGTAGGAAGATTTACCATGAAGATCAGTGGTTCTTAAAGTTGAGCAGGCATCAGAATCACTGGGAGAACTTGTTAACTCATGGAATGCTGGACCCCACTCCCACAGTTTTTGATTCAATAGGTCTGGGGTAGGACCTTAAAATTTGAATTTCTGACAAGATCACAGGAAATGCTGCTATTGATGATGAGGGTCAAGACAATGATTCTGATCTAGTCCATATTCTGTTTATTGTTTTTATTATTGCAAATTTTTGGATTATGTGCTCCTTTTTAAAATATGTTTTTATTGATTTTAGAGAGAGGAAGGGAAAAGGAGAGAGGGATAGAAGCACCAATGATGAAAGAGAATCATTGATCAGCTGCCTCCTGCACACCCCACACCAGGGGTCAAGCCCACAGCCTGGGCATATGCCCTGACCGGGAAATGAACTGTGACCTCCTGGTTCACGGATCAGTGCTCAACCACTAAGCCACACCAGTCAGCCAATGTCATTTTTTCAAGTGTGGTAGGAGCTTGAATCTTTTTCTAACCAATAGAATTTAGCCAAAGAGACATGATGCTTCTGCAATAACTGTATTTTGATATGTAGGCTCTGTTTTAGCAGACAGGAGACAGACAAATTCTCCTGCTGGTCTTAAAGAAACAAGAAGCCATGCTATGATGGTGAACTGTCTATAGGGATATAGATATAGACATATGGGTGGCCACTAAGACTTGAGGACAGCCTCCAGCTGACAGCCAGTAAGAAGGTGAGAAACACAGTCATATAACCACAAGAAAATAACTTCTGTCAACAATCTAAATAAACTTGAAAGTGGAGTTTTCCCCTGTTGAGTAACCAAATGAAAACACAATCCGCCTGTCACCTTCTTTGAATCCTTGTGAGCAGGGAACCTAAATAAGCCATGGCTGGATTCCTGACCCATAGGAGCTGTGAGATAAGAAATGTGTGCTGTTTGAAGCTGCTAAGTTTGTGATAATTTATATTGAATACAATATATTCTAAAAAGATTTCCCCCAGCATTAACCTCTCCAAAACTCCTATTGCCTAGGAGTTTTGTAAAGACCATAGTAGAACATATAAGGCTTTTTATGAAAGGTGTCTTGATTCTTTCTGTAGCCTCAAAATTTTATTCCTCCTGAGTAGTACCAAGCTATTTTAACTCTCCTCTTTAAATCTGGAATATACTCTAATAGCTATACATCAGAAACTTTGAACAACATTTTACTGAGAATTCTTCATTTATTTCTATCATTTTCAAAATTCATTTCTGATGAGGTCACCTTTTATGAACCTTCTGTGGTGTCAACCATCAAGCCAGCTTCTAAGCTTAATTAATTATTTATAGTCTGTGTCTTTAAGCATCATGTGTTTACCTCTAATTCATCAATTATCACATTGTTTTCAAAGTTAGTTTGCTTTACCTTTAGCTTACCTGTTGCCCAGTGACTATTGAGTGGTATCCATTCAATGGTTCAACCAAGAACAGTAATTTGTACGATAATCACATGTACTTTAAAAAGAAAATTATTTATTAAGATACCATTAATGCAAAAAACCAGAAATCTTGGTAGAAAAAAAATGTAACAGACTAAATAGCATCTGAAATCCAGCTGTGCAATCCCTTAACAAGGATGGGAAATAAAGAACAAGAAGTCTTTGTCTAGTCACAGCATGAGGTCAAACACTGAGTTACATCTGTATTTTCTAAGCACGCCATGTTGCCACTCTTTATGATGCTGTTTCACACTGAGCTAATGCCATAAATTTGAGCTTTATATACTCCTATCTTGATATATTCTTTGAATGAATCAACTATTGTCATCACTTTTGATGGAAGATACTTAATTTAATTACTGGGTCAATAGATAATAATATACCTTATGATAACCCAATTTTAAATGTGTTACTTAGTGAACATATTATAGGATTATAAAACAAAACCAAACAAAAACAGTGGTCTATTATATTTTATTTTTTAACTAAATCTTTATTGTTGATAGTATTACAGACCCCCCTATCCCTCTGCAATATCCTCCTCTGCCCAGTTTCCACCCAGGAATTCAGCATCCTATTGTCTGTGTCCATAGGTAATACATATATGCATATGCTCTTTAGTTAAGTTCTTCCCAACCACCCCACTGCCCTCTGAGATTCACCAGTCTGTTCCATGTTTCCATGCCTCTGATTCTATTTTATTCATCAGTTTATTTTGTTCATTAGATTCCTTGTTCCTTTTTTTTGATTTTTAAAAAAGATAGCTTTGCTGGGTAGAATAATCATGGTTGTAGGTCCTTGCTTTTCATCACTTTGAATATTTCTTGCCACACCCTTCTGGCCTGCAAAATTTCTGTTTACAAATCAACTGACAGTTGTATGTACACTCACTTGTAGGTAACTAACTGCGTTTTCTTGCTGCTTTTAAGGGTCTCTCCTTGTCTTTAACCTTTGGCATTTTAATTATGATGTGTCTTGGTTTATGTCTTTTTGGGTCCTATTTTTTAATTCTTTATTCCTGTTGTTCTTCTGATTGCATGTTTTCTGTTCTTCTGATTGCATGTTTTTTTGCTTCCTCATATTCCAAATAGTTAATTTAATTCCTGGAATCTCCTATTCTACTGTTGATTCCTTATATATTTTTATTTCTTTCATTTCTGACTGGTCCTTTTTCATGTCTTTGATTTTCTTACTAATTTCCTTGAAATTCTCTCTAAGTCCCTTGAACCTCTCATTAAGATCCTTGAACATCCTTATCACCCTTGTTTTGAACTCTGTAACCTATTAGTTTTTTTGCTTCCATTTCTTTTGTTCTTCTGGAGATTTCTTCTGTTCTTTCATTTGTGACATGTTTCGTTGTCTCCACACTTTCTATGGGTTTGTTTCTATGTATCGCTGCTGATGTGTCTCCTGGAATTGGTAGAGTGGCCATATATAGTAGGTATCCTGTAAGGCCTAGTTGTTCAGCCTCTCCAGTCACCTGAGGAGGGCACTCTAGGTGCACCCGTGTGTGGGCTTTGTGAATAGTCTTGTGGTAGTTGAGCCTTGATTGCTGTTGATGTCACTGGGAGGAATTGACTTCCAGGCCAATTGGCTGTGAGAACCAGCTGTGATTACAATAGAAGAGCTGCCGTATAGGAAACACCTTTATGGGGCAGGACTTGCTTCATGGGGCTTTGGTACTCACTGAGTCTGCCCCTTGAGTGTGATGCTTACAAATGTGTAGAGTTGTAATCTGGTGTGTGCTGAAGCTGTCCACTGGTGCACTGGCTCTGGGGTCCCCCCTGGAAGTGCAAAGTCTTTATTTCATTAAAAATAAATTGAATTCTCTTATAGGTTCTTTTTTTTTTCACTTTTCTTGGAATTTAGTATTAAAATACTTTATTGTATGAAGATTTATATTTAAAGACCTCATACGAGAACAGTGTTTCAGTTATAGTTCTACTGCAATACTCATTGAGATGTATATTCTCCTTAAAGGCACATTCAATGTAATCATCACATTATCACATCAAATCATTTCTTCTTCTTACTTATACTATGATAGACCAGAGTGAAATTTAATCTCATATGACAGCCTTAATAAATAAAATTTATAATACATAAACAAATATATAGTAATTATAATAAATAGGTACATTTTTATAAATATTGGTACTATGATAATAAAACTATTATTTATTTTTTAAAGTATTGATTTCAGAGAGAAAGTGAGAGAGAGAGATAGAAACATCAATGATGAGAGAGAATCATTGATCTAATGCCTTCTGCAAGCCCCTTACTGGGTATGGAGCTCGCAAGCCAGGCATGTTCTTTTGACTGGAATAGAACCCAGAACTCTTCAGTCTGCAGGCCTACGCTATCCAGTGAGTCAAACTAGCTAGGGCACAATAATTATTTAGTAGAACTAGAGGCCTGGTGTACAGGTAGGTTCCTAGGCCTGGCCAGCAATCAGGGTTGATCTGTGGGGCCACCTGCAGGCTGATCCAGGGGAGGAGTTGCCGCTGGCACCTGCCCTGGTTGGCTTGGCGCTGCCTGCTTGTCAGCCCCAGCCACCAACCACTGGTCACCTCCCTCTGCCAGGCGACTGGCGGTGTGATCGGGGTCCCCTGCTGGCACCTGTCTTGGCTGGCCTGGGGCCTGCAGGCTGGGGGTAGCTCCTGTGTTGAGCATCTGCCACTGTGGACAGTGCATGTCATAGCAACCGGTCATTCTGCCATTCAGTTGATTTGCATATTAGGCTTTTATTATATAGGACTAGAGGCCTGGTGCACAAAAATTTGTGCACTCGAGGGGGAGAGGGGGTCCCTCAGCTCGGACTGTGCGCTCTCGCAGTCTGGGACCCCCCGGGAGATAACGAACTGCTGGCTTAAGCCTGCTCCCAGGTGGCAGAGGGCAGGTCCAATCCCTAGGTGCTT
>NW_006289214.1:833507-837441 GCF_000327345.1 Myotis davidii
CCATTAGAGCTCCAGCTCTGAGATCCTGGCTGGCTGAAAGGTTTCTGGGGTTTTGTTTAGCTTCTATATTTGTAACAATGTTTCAAACTGCAAGCTCAGAGACTGGCAAGGCCGACGGGGGAACATTGTTTTCCTCTGTCACTGAAGCAAGGAAGCCTCATGTTAGCTTCAAGGTGCCTGGCTGCTGGCTACCATCTTGGCTGGCAGTTAATTTGCATATCGCCCTGATTAGCCAATGGGAAGGGTAGCAGACGTACAGCTAAAAATCCTATCTTTTTTATCCTTAGCAAGTCAATTGATGTTTCCTTTGAATTAGAAAACCAAGATAATCTTTTAAATATAGATATCTACAGAACTCTCAATCCTTCTTTCGTATACAAATAATTTATATCACAAAACACAAAAGAACAGAGATCTCACAGCTTCTGTTAATCTACTGACACTACCTGTTCTCCCAAAGTTCATATATGGAAGCCCTAACACACAATACCTCCAATACTGACTATATTGGGGGATGAGCCTATAAAAAAAGTAATTCAGTTAAAATAAGGACATTAAGGCATGCTTTAATCTAATCTGAGTAGTGCCCTCATCAGAATAAATGATTAGTACATACAGAAAGGGAATAGTGATGCATGATGCACACACACAGACTACAGGCCATGTGGAGACAGGCAGGAGGTGACTGTCTGCAAGCCCAGGAAAGAGGCCTCAGGAGAAACCAAGCCCTCCAGCATACTGATCTTGGACTTCCAGTATCCAGAACTGTGAAAAAAGGAAATTGCTGTTTTTGTAGCCATCCAATCTGTTGTATTTCATTATGGCCCCTCTAGCAAGCTAATACACTGCTTGCTCAGTGCTACCAATGGTGTAATGTCAATGTTAAAATAGAAAAAAAAAAAAAAACTTACCTCATTTCTCACCCTTTGAAAAATCAAAGAAAAATAACTTCTGATGCTATAAATATTTCTCAGGAGCAGGTTTTTAAATGATGCAAAAATTTGATATATCCTTATTAATGTTCGTGCTTTCCCTCTCTCTGTTTCTTCCTCTCTCTCTTTCTTTTTTATACCTTGACATAAAAATGCTTTGCCCTGTGTATCACAGGAAAACTAATCTGGGTGTATTACGCTAAAATTAGAAATGAAAAAAATAATCACATTTAATATATTCCTAACATGTTTACCTTAGCAATTGAACATAACAATGAGGGAAGGAGAAGCTTTCTTCTTAAAACCTATGTCAGAATATTGAAACACAAAAAGACGGTATAAGGTGCAAGAGTGTTGAAATTGCTTTGTTAAATATCATTGTAAAGACAACTTGACATTTGGTCTTTATAATTAAAATGATAAGTTCCATGCTAAGGAACTCTGAAGTAGCTTTTGTCTTATAAATAAGTATGAAATTTACCAGCCGGGAAATTTCTTTATCTTTGCAACCTGTATTATGACTGCCATTATTTAATTAATGCAAAATGAAAAATACATGATTCTAGGTATTGCTACTGAATGACTTTTCCTAGGTTGATGATTGAACTCATCAAATATGTAATTATTATTCAGATAAAGAAAATAAATGTATTGCTATCTATTTAATATATTGTAAGGTTAAAGCCTTTTATTAAACTCTTTTTTCCTTTATACATGTAAAAATCATGATTTTTTTCTTATTACATCTTGATATAAAGGAACAGTATTTTATGATAATTATCATATAAGAGGACACCTGTTCCATACAAAATTTAATTCCACTAGTTACAGATCATTTTTAAAAATTTATTTGTTGTTGACAGTATTAGAGATGTCGGCCATTTTCCCTCCCTTTGCCCCTCTCCACCTAGCCCCCATTGCACCCCAGGCCTTCTCCTCAGTATCGTCTGTGTCCATGGATTATGCATATATGCACATATATACTTTAATCTCTTCCAATCCCCTCCATCCCTCTCCTCTCTGAGATCTGTCAGTCTGTTCCATGCATCCATGCCTCTGGACCTATTTTGTTTGTCAGTTTATTTTGTTCATTAGATTTCGCATATGTGTGAGATCATGTGATATTTGTCTTTCATTAATTGATTTATTTCATTTATCAAAATAATTTATAAGTCCATCCCTGCTGCTGCAAAGGGTGCGAGCTCCTTCATTTTTATAGCCACATAATATTCCATTGTGGAAATGTACCACAGGTTTTGTTTGTTGTTTTTTTTCTTTTTCCCACTCATCTACTAATGAGCATTGGAACTGTTTCCAGATCTTTACTAATGTAAATAGCACTGCTAAGAAAATAGGGTTACATATGATTGTGTTTTGATTTTCTCATGATATATTCCCAGAATTGGGATCACTGGGTTAAATGGCAGTTCCATTTTTATTTTTTTTATTTTTTGAGGAAACTCCATACTATTCTCCACAGTGGCTGCACCAGTCTGCATTCCCACCAGCAGTGTACTATGGTTCCCTTTTCTCGACATCCTTGCCTGTCACAGATCACTTTTAAGGTACTTGGGCTACTGAGGTAGCAAATATGACATTTTGAAGCCATTGAAAATGTACCGGCTGACAAGATAACAGAAAACTAAGACAATTTTCAATACTATGCTCTGACTAAATGCCAGTTTAGAAACTAAGTATACCTCTTGGAGTCTGTTTATATTTTAAAAATTACTTTACAAAGTTTAATAGTAGGAAAAATTTTTCTGTTACATTCTCAAATGTTGATGTCTAGGTAAAGTTTGTTCCAAAAGAATAGGCACTGTTACTTAAAATGTGAAAAATCACTTCCAAATCTATATATAGTTATTACCCATTTTAAGTAAGAAACAAAAATTAGAACAGTGAACCTCCCTGCCATTAGGGTAACTAGGAACAGGTTGAATAACAAAATTACAGCTCCTGCTGCTAGGAAAACATGATCTCTACTTAGTGTATAGAACTTTGGTAATCAATTTAACAAACATTTCTAGAAATTTACCTATGTGTCAAGTACTGTGCTATCTGCTAGAGTATGCCAAGACCCAGTCACTAAAATTGAAGAGTTCATAAATAATTGGGAAGGTAACAGAGAAAACAATGACAAATTAGTGTGCTAAGTGATACGCAAGGGTATTATGACAGGTCATTGGAAAAGAATTACTTCTAACAAGGAATATAGCTGAGAATGAGTAAGTGCTGGATCCTTGCAGGAGGTGACACATAATGAGCTTTGAGAAGTGAGTAAGAAGTTCACTAGACACAGAATCATGTATAAAGGCACAAAAGCTTATGTCATGGCCTATAAACTAATCATTAGAATGGCAAAGGAAAAAAGGCAAATAGTAAATGGGAGACATTTTTAAGGGATTTATTTGTAAAATCTATAGGAATCCTACAAATGGTAATGTGCTTAATAGTTGGGTATTATTGCTTGGGGTGCAATCAGACCCTATTATCAGAAAACTCAGCATTATGACACTAATTGGGAAAGTTGCTTCTTTCCAGTATGCATTCCTAGAAAATGATAATAGTAATATATACATCATAGCTTAGTCGTAGTGAAAATGTTAAATTAATTTATGTAGATGTAATGTACTGCATGTTTGTATTCCCACAAAATTTGTACTTTGAAGCCCTAAGCTATAGTGAGGCTAAATTTGGAGATGGGTTTTTAGAGTGAGACCCTGATCTGATAGGATTGGTGTCCTTATCAGAAGAGGTACCAGAGAGCTCTCTGTTTCCATTTGCTTGTACCAAGGAAAGACCATCGGAGGACATAGAGAGAAGGAAGCTGCCTACAATCCATTAAGAGAACCCTCACCAGAAATGGAGTCATCTGAAACCTTGATATTGGATTTCTAGCCCTGAGAAATGTGAGAAAATCCATTTCAGTTATTTAAGCCCAGTCTATGTTATATTGTTACTAGAGGCCCAGTGCACAAAAAATTTGTGCTGGCCCTGCC
>NW_006289214.1:838547-866852 GCF_000327345.1 Myotis davidii
TACCTCCGTCACTGGAGCAAGCAAGCTTCCTGTTCGCGTCAGCTGCCTGGCTGCCGGCCGCCATCTTGGTTGGCAGTTAATTTGCATATCTTGCTGATTAGCCAATGGGAAGGGTAGCGAAGTTACAGTTAATTACCATGTTTCTCTATTATTAGATAGGACTAGTGGCCTGGTGCACGAATTTGTGCATGAGTAGGGTCCCTTGGCCTGACCAGTGATCTGGGTCAATAGGGGCTGGCTGGCCAGGAGGAGGGACTGGGGGACATTGGCTGGCCACAGGAGGTTGGCTGTGGGAGCACACTAACCACCAGGGGCAGCTCCTGCATTGAGTGTACATATATCATACAGAACTGGGGCTGGCACATAGTAAGTACTCAATAAATTGAGTCAGTACCAAAGACAGCACAATGCAATTTGCTCTACAAAAGCTAACTCAAAGGAAGATGGAGAATGATTCAGAAAGAGATAAAACAAGATGTTGCAAAAACACCTAGCAACTGCAGATATAACCAAGGTGAGAAATAAAGCTATGGTCAGAAATATGAGAAGGGACAATGAGTGGAAGAGAGATGTAAAATCTAGTAAGATGTAGAACCTGTGAAATCTGATGACCAGTTACATATAAGACATAGAAAGGCAAAATGCGAGATGACTTTCATGCATGTACAGGTGCTGTAGAGTATTGGAGGACGGTTGTGATCATGGCAGAAAATATTTCACCCAGTTTTTGAACTTTTGTTTTGAGATATTGACAATTAGACTAATATTTAAACTGGGATAAAAATTTGGGATTACTACCTATTCCAGACTTCTTGAATGAACATTTCCTTTATTAGCCAGAGAAATGGATAAAGGTCCATATCATCTAATCTAATAAAAGAGAAACATGGTAATTGGCGTACGATCGCTACCCTTCCCATTGGCTAATCAGGGAGATATGCAAATTAACTGCCAGCCAAGATGGCGGCCGGCAGCCAGGCTGCTTGAAACTAACATGAGGCTTGCTTGCTTCAGTGATGGAAGACTGCAACGTTCCCCGCCTGCCTTGCTGGCCTCTGAGCCTGCAGTTTAAGAAACATACTAACAAATATAGACACTAAACAAAACCCCAGAAACCAGCTTTCAGGGAGCGGGGATCTCAGAGCTCGAGTCAGAGCTGGAGTATACATTGTTTCGATTGTAGAACAGAAACAAACCAGATACCTACTTTCAGCAGCAGAGGCGTAAGAGCTCGAGCCTCAGAGCTAAAGCTGGCCCAGAATTAAAAAAGAAAAAGAAAAAACAAAAAAGGAGCAGTTGGGAGCTTCCATCACCTGCCAGCCTGAAAACAGCCCTCAGCCCCTCACCTAGACTGGCCAGGCACCCCAGTGGGGACCCCCACCCTGATCCAGGGCACCCTTCAGGGCAAACCAGCCAGCCCCACCCATGCACCAGGCCTCTATCCTATATGGTAAAAGGTAATATGCCTCCCAGCACCGGGATCAGCGTGACAGGGGGCAGCGCCAAAACCCCTGATCGCCCTGCGGCTCTGTGTGTGACAGGGGGTGGGGCCACAAACCTCCCTATCCGCCCTGCTCTGTTCATGACAGGGGAAGGCGCCCCAAACCCCTGATCAGCCCTGGTCTGTGCCTGATAAAGGGGAACTCCCCAACCTCTGATCGCCCTGCAGCTCTGTGTGTGACAGGGTGCGGCTCCCCAACCCGCGCCCCCCATGGGCCCTGCTCTGTGTGTGCCAGGGTAGAGCCATAACCTCCCCATTGGCCCTGCCCTGAGTGTGAGAGTGGTGGCATCCCAACCCCTGATCGGCCCTGCTCTGTGTGTGACAGGGGGCGGTGCCCCAACTTCCCTATCAGCCCTACTCTCTAAGTGACGGGGGGAGCTCCTCAACCCCTGATGGGCCCTGCTCTGTGGGTGACAGGAGGCAGCACCCCAACCCCGGATTGACCCTGCTCTGTGCATGACAGGAGGTGGTGCCGCAACTTCCCCATCGACCCTGCCTTGAGTGTGACAGGAGGCAGTGCCCCAACCCCCGAATCGGCCCTACCCTGAGCATGACTGGGGATGGCATCGCAACCTCCCGATCCTCCCTGCTCTGTGCATGACAGGGGCGGCGCCCCAACTCCCCAATCGGCCCTGCTCTGAGCCCGACTAGGGGCTGCACCTAGGGATTGGGCCAGCCCTCTGCCACCCGGGAGCAGGCCTAAGCCAGCAGGGCGTTATCTCCCGAGGGGTCCCAGGCTGCGAGAGGTCACAGGCCAGGCTGACGGACCCTCCCTTCCCCCCCTAGTGCACAAATTTTTGTGCACCGGGCCTCTAGTGTAATTATAAATGTCAAAAACTTCACAATTTGCTTTGGTTGATTTCAGAGAAGAAGGAAGAGGAAGAGATAGAAAGATCAATGATGAGAAAGAACCATTGATCGACTGCCTCCTGCATGCCCCCTACTGGGGATTGAGCCTGGAACTTGGGCATGTGTTCTGACTGGGAATTGAATCTTGAACTCCTGGTTCATTGGTCAACACTTGACCACTGAGCTACACTGGCTGGGCTTAGTGTTTATATTTTCTTCCAAATTTAGCTCCAAATGATTATGTGTACGTATGTTTAAGAATATTTAATATAAAACCCACTCTTTTAACAAATTTAAGTGTACAGCACAATATTAGGTACAATGTTGTAAAGCAGTTATCTACAACTCATACATCTTGTAAAATGCCAGGTCATCTCTCTAACATATAACTTCTTTGTAACCAGACCTTTTATTTATTTTTTATTTTTTAAAAATATATTTTATTGATTTTTTACAGAGAGGAAGGGAGAGAGATAGAGAGTTAGAAACATCGATGAGAGCGAGACATCGATTAGCTGCCTCCTGCACATCTCCTACTGGGGATGTGCCTGCAACCCAGGTACATGCCCTTAACCAGAATCGAACCCGGGACCTTTCAGTCCGCAGGCCGACGCCCTATCCACTGAGCCAAACCGGTTTCGGCCAGACCTTTTATTTTTTATGACTATATTTATATATGTCTATACAGGGTGCCCCAAAAATATACACACACTTTTTTTCTGATACCTTAATTGTTTGTTTTTCTTTTCGGATTTAACCCATTGCAATTAATAATTATTCAAAGTGTGTATACTTTGTTTGTTACATGCTCTATATAACATCTAAGGGTTCCAAAAACAATTTCCCAAAAAAGGAAGCCAGGTAGAAGCTATATAGCTATATTAATTGATATGCCCTCACATGGAAAACCAAGTAGTGTCACTTCCATTGCATCTTATCCTGTAGACAGATTCCTAGGGCCAGTCTGAGGTGGAATTAAACTCTTCTTTTTTAGGAATGTGATAGGCTAAAATTGTCCCCACCCCTGGCAAAAATGTCAACTTCCAAATAATATATATATATAGATATAGATATAGATATAGATATAGATATAGATATGTTATTTTACATGGTGAAGGGGTCTTTTCAGATATAATTAAGGATCGTGAGAAGGGAAGGTTATTCTGGATTATCCAGGTGGTCTTAAAGTAATCACAAAGTCCTTATAGGAGGGAGCAGGAGAGTCAGAATCTGAGAAGGAGATATGATAATAAAATCAGAGGTGAGAGTCAGATGCGACCACAAGTCAAGGCAAGGCAGCCTCTAACAGCTTGGAAAGGCTAGGAAGTAGATTCTTGCATTGAGCCTCCAGAAAAATAGGCCCTGCCTTGATTTTCTGCTTATTCTAAAATCCTGACCTGCAGAACTGTGAGAAAATAACTGTGTGTTGTTTTAGGCCATTAACTTTGTGGTAATTTGTTACATAGCAACAACAGAAATCTAATTTATATTAGTCTCAAATATGTTGTGGACATGTTTCAAAACTATCATATTCATCTTGTTTTTTGACTTGTTGAAAGATTCAAATGAGTTCATTAAAAACCCTGTATTATGTAGCTTTCATGTACTAGCATTGAATTAGATGCTAAGGATATAAAGATGAATTAAACATGATTTTCCCCCCCAATATGCTCACAAATAGCATCCATGGAAGAATTCTGTAGAACTCTAAAGGGCAATATAAATGTAATATATTGTGAGTCACTTGTGAAGTTTAATATGCAAACCAACCATTCCTTAATTTACTAAATCATAAATCAGAATCAATATTTCAACAGATGGGAACTATGCATACTTCCTGAGTAAATTACAAACAAATACAGAAGATGATTTAAAAATTAAATGTCAATTGGGTTTGCAGGAGACATTTACCATGTCTCAAAGTAAGAAAACCTGTTAGAACAAATATACTCTGGTCAATCTCAGTGCAAAAGCTCAGTTAATAAGCCCCTAATAAGCTAAGAGACATCCCCTAGAAATGAAAGGCTAGGTTGTTTCATTCTCTCACTGAACTTTTAACTGAGGCTGCTAACAAGATAACCAACTGTGATTTAGTCACATATCCAGCAGGAACTAGATAGAGATTGTTAATTTAGTTTGTACAGGTCACTGAACTAATTCCATTAGGTGACAACTTATGGTCACTACTATGGATAGGATCCTGAATACAAACCTGAGAAAAAAATAAATAAATAAAGGAAAACTGAAACTATCTTACTTGCCAAGGAAAGCAATAAGAAATAAGAGAGAAATAAACACTCATAACTCAACTGAAGTACCTATTTTTGTTTTTGATATTTAGGTTTTGGAACACCTTTGTGTACTTGAGAATTACAAACAAAAACCTAAAGTGTGACTAGAATATGTAAATGAATTCATGAAAAAAAAATGTAACGTGAATCAAATATTTCTTTAGAGAACCACAACCACTTTAATTCTTGAAGAAAGGTGACCGTTCAAAGGATAAGTAGCTTAATGATTAGATGTTAAAAAATAGGGATTATTAAAAAAGCTTAAAGGAGTGATATTCAGTGGCCTGCTTTGGGAATCCAGGGGAGCCCTCTTTCCACAGGCACAGCTGCTGGCAGCTGGCCAGCATGGCAGGCAGGCAGTTGGCAGGGGAGGAGAGCGCTCTGCCAGCTGGTGCTAAAGAATTGAAATTAAAATTAAGGGGGAAAAAACAACCTGAGGCACACATGCATAAAAATCAAGCCTTGAGTCCTGGTGTTCTCCCTTCTTGAGTCCGGAGGGAAGTCTCAAAGTGAGGCAGCTCCTCCCTCTTCATTCCGGTGCTCACCCCCATGCTATTCTTCTCCAGGTTTTGATCTCCTTTTTTGTAGTTTTTCTGTGTTCATTCATTTGAAGCCACATTTCTTGAATCATAGTGTATGCCAAGAAATGTGCTAAGGGCTGAGGATGAAGACATAAATATTAGTTACATTCCTGACTTCCAGAAATATGCAAGTTAATAAGAGCTATGGGCTGATTTTAAAATGCCTAGAAATGTCTGCAGAAAGTGAGATGACCATAGTGCATAAGGGACAGAGGAAAGAGTTCAGAGGAGATGACAGAAGGCTGTAATGACATGGGAATAGGAAAATAACTAAGGCTCTGTAGGCTGGACACTGAGGAAAAACCTGTCTAAGAGAAAAGAACAGGAGAAATGAATGAAATTTCCATTTTAACATGTTGGCCATGCTATCAGGGTATGGTCTGAGCTGCTATAACAAGGAGACCAAAATTATAGAAGGTTGAAAATGTCACATCTCCCTCTTTCATATTATGCTTTAGAAGGCTATAGCTACTCTGGCAGCACTGCCATCTCAATACACAGCTTCTAACTTCTGGATCTGAGGAAGCTGCTCCAGCTCCTGCTATCATGCCTATATCTCAGGGCAGGGAAGAAAGGACAACATACCTTTTAAAGGGGCAACAAAGAAGTGGCTCGAATCACCTCCGCTCACAGTGAGCTTCCAAAGAGGCTCGAAATAGTAATAATAACTTCTGGATACTCCTGTGCCTACATAGAACTCAGGAGTTCTATTAAAAAATAAATGATTGACATTGGTAGAAAACTAGGCCCAGTCAGGAATAAATAGTAAATCTATATAAGCGTAGTTCTAATTGTTAGTGCATAATTAGTGCTATGGCTTTCTTTTTAAATTATATACCTTCTTAAATTATTAAATTACCAGGGTCAGAATATTAATTATTTAATTAACAAGTGTATATTAGAAATAAGTCAGGAATAAGATATTGTGGATATCTTATTGTTATCATCAAGTATCATGGTGATAAAAAAAATGCTTAGGTGCACTATAATAAAAATGGAATTTTAAAATGGCAATATCTCATTATGAGAAATGGAAAGAGGTAAACATATTGTTAGAGTCAACAGTGGAATAGGTTGATCATCAGCCTTTTTGATGGATGCATGATACTTTAAAGAAGTCATAAAACCTTTATTCTGTCAAGTCAAAAAACCTCAACTGAAAATAAGTTTGCTCAACCTACATTTCATCCTATCGTTCAATCTAGCCATCAGATTTTGATCTATGTGAGCCTCAAGGTAATACATTACTGCTCCTAGAGTCACAGCATATTCCATATAGTCACATTTCATGCATAATGAAGATGGCAGTGAACTACAAAGGTGTTTATCAACTCAAACAGGAATACAAATGCTGTCTAGGGGCAATTTATGGTGTGTGTTTTAAAAGAGTAAGAAAAGGAGAAGTTTTTAGATCAATTTATATGTCTTTAGGGAAAATTATGTCACAAAGGCATTTTGAAAAGAGAAAACTTTCATTTTAATGGTTTTTAAGAATCTATTTCATATATTTATTTTATACATATAAAATGGCAGTATTGACAATGCAAACAAAGGCTCATAGATGTTTTTTATTTAGGTATACACATTTGCTTTTTAGATATTACCTATTGTGTGCAGGGCGCATTGCCAGACACGAGGAAAATTGGCCATTAATTTTAACTAGGATAATTTTGCTATAAGAATAATAAGATTCATTAAAAAATAGGTCAAATGAAGAAAATAAGTTTTAGAGGTAGTAAGGAGAAGTACATACTTTAAGTATGAAATGTTCACAAGGCCAGGGCTTACTTAATATCAATCTGAGGAAGGTTTCTAGACTCAAGGAAAGTTACCAATATGTGTGCACATGGGATGATTTTTTTGTTATTTTTTGCTTTTTTCTCTTTTGTTTCTCTGTCTATTGTCAAATTATTTCTTATATTCTTACTTTAAATTGTCCAACCACCTTTTTGTAATCAACTGGGCCAAGGTAGATGCGGTCACGCAGAATAAAATCTCTTTATTTAGGGCAGATGGGCATTAGGGAATCAAAGATGAGTAAGGCAGGGTTTTTTATTTCACAAATTATACTTTCCAGCTGTTTTAAGTTATAAATGGACAAAGTACGTACCGAGCAAATGTAACTTTTATCAGTGGGGTGCCCTCTGTGTCCCCATTTTTTACCAGTGGAAGTACACTTCTTGCAATGTCGCAAGGAAAGGGATCGCCTGAGACTCACATGGGAGGATGAGTGATCTTTATTTGTTTCCATGGAATTGAACTCCTGGTGTCCCATTTCCCTCCATCCTGCAATGGAAAAAGTCCAATCTTGTCCTTAGCAGGTCTAGAATAAGGCCACTGCCCAGAATCTCTGTTACATATTAAAGCACAGCCCAGTCCAGCATCCTGTATGTGAAATCCACATGGCCTTGGGCCAGGTAGCTGCTTAAGGCCACATGGTGTGTGAGTGCAGGTCATGAAGCAAGAGAGAAGGGACAAGGGGCAAGAGAGAAACTTTGAGGATTATGACCAGGAGTTTAACCAATTAACCCTTCAAGATTTCACACACTCAGCCTTAGCTGGTTTGGCTCAGGGGATAGAGCATCATGGCTTGTGGACTGAAGGGTCCCAGGTTCAGTTCTGGTCAAGAGCACACACTTTGGTTGCAAGCTAGATCCCTTCCTTGGTTGGGGTGTCTCTCACATTAATGTTTCTCTTTCTGCCTCTGCCCTCCCTTCCACTCTCTAAAAACCAATGGAAAAAGATCCCCGGGTGAGGATTAAAAATAAATAAATAAAAGGTTTCACACACTTGCAGTGGCTTCCACCACCCAGCCAATTATCTTTTTCCCAGGTTAGACTGACAGGCAAACCCCTTCCCTACTTCACCAGGTCTTCACTGCTCAGGCACCCATCTCCCCTTTTGTTTAATTCCTTCTCCTAGTGATGTGCAGAAAATGGACTAGTGGTTTCCTAGGTAGTGTGAAATTGCAGCTTCCCTGTGAAGCTGCTCAGGTGACCATGTTTATAATCTCTTTCCCCCGCTTTGTTCTCTTCCTATTATTAATATTAATGACTACCTAATTATGATGATAAATATGATCATTTAAAGGATATTTTATAAAGTACTTTAACCTAAAATAATTGCCTATTCATAAAACTCTTATAATGTAAGCAGAGGTGATATTCAGAATAGCTAACAACCAGTACAGTGTGGGCACTGACCAATCAGAACCAATGTCCCACATATCAGAACAAATGCTGTCACGAGCAATCAGTATAAAGAATCTGCACATGCTGGCTATGGAGAAGTCCTTGCTTCTGAGCCAGCCTTTATTTTATTTTATACCCATTTATATATTTTATAAAATAAAGTTCACGGAAGGTTAAGTGACTTTGTACTAGAAGCTGAATTTTCAGATTCTAAAACCAGTGCAGTTGGTACATTTCACTTCCATCTATCCCTTGTTACCAAATGTGACATATGGCAGCTCCATGGCCACATCTGTGACCTTCCTAATTAGCCACTGTAGTTCCTAAAGTGCTACATAAGATTTTATCTCTATTGAACTTCTTGTGAAGTTGACTTTCTACCGTCTTCTCTCCTTTTCTACACAGAATACTCTCTGAAGGCAAATTTTTCAAATTTATCCCTTGTGTTGTGTACATCTTATATTAGCCAATCAGTTAATATGTTTTGAAAATTCTTGAAGAGAGCAGAATTTTTTAATAGCCTGTGAACTAGTACTCAGATAAAAACAGAGGTGGAATTTAAATGAATTCATGAATGTAAAGGGCTTAGTGCAGAGGGGGTCACACACCAAGTGCCCAGCAATGCTTGGCTGTTAACCAGTCTGTTATACAGAGAAGTCATGTAATACCTGAAGGGTTTAGAGTTTAGAGTCTAAAGTCAGTGCATGCAGAAAAATCTTGTAAAATTTCTGTGAGTAATTTCCAAAACTACTCAGGAGAATCTCTTAACTCATCCATAAAGTACAGTGAACTTTTGACCATACAATTCTAAATATATCTAAGTATGATAGATACATAATGTATTCATGAATATATTTTATATAAAGTTCCCTGGAAGGATCATATCTGGAAATTAATGTATTCAAGCTTTTTTAATGCTTAAAATTCTCTAATAAAATTACCAAGCTTTCACCTTTTTTCTGTTTGTTTTGGCTTTGTCTCCCAGCCACCTCTAACTTTTTGTTAGGCAATGTTTTCTTTGGCTCTTAATTAGTTCGTCAATAGCTTTCTACAGGAGGTCCAGGGAACCTGCTTCCAACCAGTCACTGTGAATAGCCACAGCCTCATGCTCTCTCTCAAATAGAGCTGAAGTGAGATTACTTGAAAACAAGTGTGTGGTGATAATCCTGGGTAATTTTTTGTGTAAAAGTGGGATTTCAGCCATGTTTGGATTAGTCATACAAAGGGTGAGCATCTTCACTATCTATTTATAAAGAGTGGAAAACTACATCTTAAAGAGTTTAAATGACTTGCTCAGGATTAGTACAGATAGGTAGTATGGAAGGAAGCAGGTTAAAAACTCTGGTATTCAAATCTCAGGTACACAAATTTTAAATGAGTGGATCTCCAGGGAGGCATATATTTGCTGTAAAATAATCCTGAAAAAAATGGGAGGAGTCTTTGGTTTGTTTTTTAAATATATTTTATTGATTTTTCACAGAAAGGAAAGGAGAGGGATAGAGAGTTAGAAACATTGATGAGTGAGAAACATCGATCAGCTGCCTCCTGCACGTGTTTTGTTTTACACTGTTACTGGGAGATATGTCTCTGACATTTAGTGGGCAGGGGCCTGGCGTGCAATCTATTAACAATATTCAGGAGAGTCTGTCCAAGATAAAAACGCACTGGACCAGTTAAAGAGGCTTTAGTCACGAATTTTGCAACGGGGCTTTTACAAAAAAAAAGAGAGGTCAAACAAACTCCTCTGAAACACAAACTAAGAGTGTTTTTAAGCACAGGGTAGGACATACTGGAGGGTGTTAAAAGCTGATTGGTCCACGGAAGTACAGGTCTATCTTCCTTGAAGATTACATTTCAAAGAGATGGCTTGCACTTCCCTAAGAAAGATATTTCTGGATTTTAATCCTGGCAAGTGGCTGGAAGATTTACATCTCAAATAGGGAGAGTAAGAATTTAAAATTGTAAGGTTTTTTTATTTTTTATTTTTTTTAAGTAAATGCTTTCTGAAAAAGGAAAGTTAGGGATATACAGCCAGGAAGAAGCTTTCCTGAAGTTGAGTCGAACTGAGGGGGAAATTAGGGCCATCTTGTTCAGGTCCCACATGGGAAAAAAAGTACCCTGTCTCCTGCTTTTATATAAAGGAAACAACTATTTATGATTATGTGAGCCTGGAAACCCACTTCATTTTATATAAGGACACAAATATTTTCACATGGTTTCAATAGAAATGCATCATCCAGGGATGCAGCTCACTTTTAAATTTAGAAAAGATTGTTTTGTGTTTGTTTCAGAATATTATCAAGATCGTTATATAGATCGTGCCACTAACAGCCATGCTGATCACAGACTTTTTTTTAATTTTAGAAATGAAACAGTTAAACATTTGCTTTATTGGCATATTCAGCTTAGACCTCGGTAACAAGCCACTCTAAAGTAGCGCATGGTTAGACTATAGCCTGTTTTTCCAAGCCATCATTTTACAACTTATTAAGCAAGCAAGGGATCACCTGATATGATCTTTTTTACACACATACTGCTAGTAAGTCCCATTTGAAACAGCTGAAAATCTTTTTAAACCTGGTCAATTCTAGATTGTATTAAGATTGATATAATTGTATACAATTGATATAATTATACTCACAACCTAGTTGTGATAGAACAATTCTGTTTCATAACTATGTAGGCATATTTCTTCTGTCTGATTTTGACAATTATTTCTTATAGGGCTTTTATTTAAAGCTTGGGTTGAGAAATTGAGTAATATAAATTAATCCTTTCACTGTCCCCACTAATCAATCAGAAATGCTAGTAAATGCTGTTGCATCAATGTCTGCTAAGCTTCTCTCCTTACCAAGAAGGAGCACTGAGTCACTTTTTGCCAGAGCCAGTGTACAGCTGAGAGATATGAGAATACACTGGCCTTACTATAAAACATTCTCTGATCTACTATCCTGTAATGTCACCCTTTCCTCTCACTTACCCACACCCCGCCCTTCATAATTCTGTTTACTCCTCCCTAAAAAGAAAACCCTGCATTGCCTAACCTTCAGACTCTTACAGATCTATGATCAGAGATTTTTTCCTATTGAAATGCCCTACACTCAGCCCCTGACCCTTCTACAACAAAACCCATTCTAATAAAGTATCTCCTTATTAAGCCCAGATATATATATTGTTATCTTGGCAAAATGAAAAAATAAACTAAAATTTATTCAAAAGTGCCAGGGGAAATATATATTCCACATACAAAGGCTGTTAAATTGCATTGTTTACCCATATCTTCAGAAAAAAATCACTTCTATTGTCGTGGTAAACAACCTGCTTCCCTATTTATAATGGTCTGGCCCTCTAGCAACTTCAGCTCAAAATTATAGCTAATTTGCCTACAAACGTCAGATGGTCATAATAATCTTGTCACTCAGTGTATAAGATTTTACAGAATTTCTGTAGTAGATTAATATATAACTTAAAAGTTTGATGTAGTTCTCTTCAGAAGCTCATCAAAATCAACTCCTTAGCATTCTTAGACTGCTGTCAGCCAGAGATTATTACTTCTTTACTTCTTCTATTTTTCTTAAACTAATCACTCTTTAATGTGTGGCTAAACTGGTTAATCCTAGACCGATAGGAGTTCGTGCCAGCTACATGGCAATGGGCCTTCTCTGCTTTGGTGAGATCATACCAAACCCCAGAAAAGGTGGAAGAAAGTATGAATGCCATTGGTAGTGCTTATTAAACAGACCATCAAAAATGGGGGAAATATACCTTTGTGTGCATTTAAGTCATATTAGCCCTTGGCTGCTCATAGCCACGCTCTTCACAGAGCGCTTAGCCAAGGAGAAGTTTAGCAACTTGGCTGATTTTCCTTCCTCAGGATGCAGCATTTAGGTTGGATGTAGTAAAAGGATAGTCAGCTAGTAGTTAAAACCTATGAAGTTTTGCATATTATAATTGGCTAGAAAGCTTTATTGGCATACTCAGCTTGACAACAAAAGAGAAAAGTTAAAAAAGAAAGAAAGAAAGAAGAGAAAACCCAGGGTGAATGATATTGAAACTATTTTTTAATAAATTGTATTTATTTATTTGTAATTTATCCTCACCCGAAGATATTTTCCTATTGAGTTTTAGAGACAGTGGAAGAGAAAAGGAAAGACAGAGAGAAATATCAGTGTGAGAGAAACACATTGATTGGTTGCCTCCTGCAAGTGCCCTGACCAGGGCCCTGGGCCAGGAAGGAGCCTGCAACTGAGGAATGTGCCCTTTACCAGAATGGAACCTGGGACCCTCTGGTCCACAGGGTGACGCTCTATCCACTGAGCCAAACTGGCTAGAGTGAGAATTGTTTTAATAAACAAAAATCTGATTATTTTCTCTAACAAGTAAGAAAAACATTCTAAATTTAATAAATCAACCTGACCTGCAACTTCACATCAGATTCATTTTTGAATCAAGATTCAAAATTGAAGCTCTGCCTAAATCTTTTTTCCTACATGTCCTAGACATTAGTGGTATCCTAAGTTCTTTTGCCAATCCCAGGAACTCCTGCTGTGGGACAATGGCTGTTTGCCAGGAGTGGGAGAGAGTGTATCACACAGAGGGACTGCTACAGCTGGCAAGGTCAACAGCCTTGCTCTCTGCCCCGGAGAAGAGGTCAATGAAAGACAAACTTTATTTTTCAATTAATAAGATCATAATGCATCTGAAGGTAGAAAATGCCATTACCTGATTGTAATTTTCAAAAATAAAATGTTATGTGTCAGCATACTTACTGTTTTTGGGTTTTGTGAGAAACATGTGTTTCTTCATGAGTATAAAACCACATACACTGAAAATGGGTTTTTGCCTTAACCATTTTATTTCCTTATTTATAACTCAATGAATCTTCATTCCAGAAAGCATAGAATTAAATTACCTAAACTGCAAGTGATTTAATCATAAAAATCATTATTTGAGTTGATTTATGGTTAAAAACTGAAGATAAACTTTAGTATGGTACTTTTAGTGTAATTTAATCCCTACATAATACACTTTCATTTAAATGTTACATATATTGCTTATCCCAGTTTTGCAAAATAAAAAGAATATTTCAAAGAGACACAAAGATTTTTAAATTTTCTGATATGTATATTTTTATCATTCAAGAATTTTCTTTATAATAGTATTTCTTTTCACTATCTCCTTTTATGAAATCATAAGAATGCCTTTCCAACTATATAATCAACATTCTGTTTCATTGTTTTACCTATAAGCATAAAGCAATGAAGTCTACATAAATTTCTTTGTTTTTGACAGAGAAAAGGCAAGATAAATAACAGAGAAAAAGAGTGAAGCTATACACGTTCTTTGTGAATAGCTTAAGGCAACAGACTCCCCACCCCCACACCCACCCCAACTTTTTCCCCTGTGAATATAGCCTCTATCACTCCGTGAGGGATTATAGCAAGTGGAAAAAATAATCATAATGATCTTCATTTTTTCCTAATATGGAAGCTGGATAATGTCAGAGACACAGGCCTGTGTCAGTCAGAAGTATCATTAACCAGGTGCAATGGTGATTTGAGTGTGTTTATAGCACCTTTGCCCTGGGTAATTCCAGGAGATGAAAGAACATGCCTTTCAAAACAAAGTAGAATCAAGCTCCTTGTTAGTAGAAGAGGCCCGTATGTCTCTTGAGGATGTCACTCATCTCAGATACTGTCTACTTTAAAATGGCTAATTTTAAAACCATATAATGGATACTCATCTCACTTTTTCACTTTGTAAACTTTCTTCAATTATTAACATTGCAATAGTTTCTCCTCCCTCAACTGTCATTTATTCAGTTTGTTTAGAATTACTAAAAATATTGGCTATTTTATCAACCCAATGATTTACACTTTATTTCCCTCTTTTATCTCTTTCATCTTTCTCAGTGGTGTGTGAGCTTGTGTCTGTGTGTGTGTGTGTGTGTGTGTGTGTGTGTGTGTGTGAGTGTCCTTACCAGGTGTTATGAATACTGATCACTAGAACATTATTTGATCTGTGAGCGTGCCATGCTTAGGTCTCTGAATTATGCTAATGCAGCAGATATGAATGTTCCAAGACATCCCTTGTATGAGCCACATTTCTTAATGTGGTTCAAATCTGTTACTCACCAATATAGGCATGAGGTCCAATATTAATAGTTTTTCATGGCTCACTTTCCTTCTCTTGAGTTTCACTGGAAATCAGTAGCTGCCATATTTCAGGAAAAATGGACTCCACTGTCTCTCACTTAAAGCTGTCAATGTTGCTAATGCTCCTTGGTAAGGTCATCATAAACAGGTGCAGTTGGCTCTGCCTTGGTAGAGAGAAGTCCCCACAATCAATGCACAAAGCTCTGCCACAGAGACTTTTATAACCTCCATGATTCAAGTTTTTGGGGTGTAAATCATCACAGATATTCCCCATTTACTCTCTCCCAAGCTCCTCAGCCCTTAATATTCTGATGGTGAGTCTGGTGTCACTCTGAAACTTTGAGGAACTGGCATTCTTTTTTCTCCAATTTGAAAAATCTTCACTTCTCTTGTTCAGGAATTAGCAGCCTTCAACATCTCCTATTTTAGTGGAAATTTCCAACATCTTTCATTGCTAAACTTAGACTAGAGGTCACAAAATAGTAGCCTACAAGGCAAAACATTAACTCACAGACATGTATTGGCATAGCCCAGGGCCTAGGCCATGCTTTGAATATTAGGTATTTTCATCTCAATGTAGATTGGTCTTGAAACACAAAAAGACTGTTAATCATAATTAGGGGCAAGTGAATTCAGGATTTCAAAATTATCTGACTGCAAAAAACAATCAAAGTTCAGTTATAAGAAAAATTTTACATTAAAAAGTTAGTATATTATCTCACAAGTTTTTTGTATATGGCATCCTAAGATCTTGAACATGGACCCAACATGAAACTCCCATTCTGGACTACTACTGCTACTACTACTACTACTACTACTACTACTACTACACACACACACACACACACACACACACACACACACAGCTTCCTTGCTTTCTAGAACACTGAAATCTAGGGGACAATTTAGCCTACCATCATTAACTCATCCATATAGCTTTATAATCCAAATGTAGCAGATGACCATATTATGATTTACATGTTCAAAATTCATGGTACACTAATAATTTTGATAGTATCTATGATTACTTAACACAGATATTGCATTTAAGGTCTCAATTGACTATTGGCTGTGGTGAGCCATTTTCTTCTTAACAGTCTAAACATAAAAGCGAGAATACTGAAGAGAAGATAAAATGTATGGAACATTAATTTTTATTCTATTTAATCCATTATAAGGTCCTTAATTTAAAATGGTAGTGAGAGTGTTAATATATTAAGTTAGTTGCTTTTATGGATTTAGAAGAGATTCCACAACAAATTGAAAATAAAATTTAGGGGACAATGAGATCATATATTAAAGCAAAATCATTCTTTTTTCCCCAATAATTAATATTTTCAATCTTGTGGTATTTGACCAGTATATTCATAAAATCCACCCCAGGACTAAAATTATTAATGAATACTAAGAAACTGAGGTGAGCAGGCATTTAGAAATTGTTCAGTGGTCTGTAAAATGAATCTCTGATCTCAGTCCAGTCATAAAACCTATCATCACAATTGATGCAAGTCAATGCCTTTTCTATCAGTCTCATCAGGGAAGCCTGGAACTAGCTGCACACAGACACAGAAATGTCTCCTGTAAAGCCAGAATCTCTAAGTCAAAATTAAGGATCACTGCTAAGGGAGTTACTGTCTCTGCTTGAATCAGTCTGTAGCTAAGTGCAAGGCTTTAAAAGATGATTCTTGTTCCTTCAGGAAGATTTACATCCTCTCTAAAGAGAGCGTAGAATAGATGCCATGAAAACCCTGCAGCCTGTTTGCAGAAATCGAAGATAAGGAACTGCCTCATTCCATGGAGCCAGAAGGGAACAGATCACCCATCGTCCTAGTCAGTACAACAGACATTCTCACCTAGAAGTAGGGTGAGTTCCAAAGAGTTTCCCGTACATCCAAATAGACCAATGGAGTTCAGAATACTTTAGAGCGGTTAACATTCTGCTTATCTAAATTAAATGTATTTATGCCTGTCTGAAATGACATGATCATATTTTACTTGCAAAATTCTAAGTGTCTCCCAGGTCTCTCTCTCTCTCTCTCTCTCTCTCTCTCTCTCTCTCTCTCTCTCTCTCTCTTGCCCCCCCCCCAGCAATCTTTATAGTCAGTGTCACTTTTTCCCCCCATAAAATTACACTTTTTCTTTTGGTTGGGTTTGACTTAAGCAGGATATGGAAGACCAATAAAAAAAAGATATAAGTCTTGGCCAATGAACTTCTGAGTGTCAGAAGTGTGTTATATTAATGGCAGGACTTTCGCTGACACCATTAGAGCTCGCCTCTATGATTGGAGTTGGTAGTGCTCTCTGCCACATTCAACTGTTTTTTTTTTTTAAAAAAGATATAAAATGAGCTCTACCAAACACCCAGCAGCAAATTTTTTAGTCCAGCCAGACTAGCCCTTGCTAGCCTTCTCCTCAATTCCTTGAAAAACGTTGGTGGTCCTTTGACATTCTGAATGCTCATTATTTTGTAATTGAAGAATTGGATAGAACTGAGATCTTGGAATATACACAATCTTTTAATTATCTGATCCTAGACAATGGGAAGGTAAAATTTTGGAGCCAAGATTCATCTAATTTTTCCAGGCTAGAAACAGGTGCTACCCAAAGCAAGAACCCAAAAGATTTAGATCAGATCACCAAATCAAAGTAAAGATTGGATGAGCCTGAGTACCGACACCTCCAATTTAAAGGGAAGTTCTCAAGCTTGAAATCCTTTTAAGTCTCTTTTCTCTTTATAAAATGCCTCTGAGTTTTAGAGACTATAGTTTTAAACTAAGAGGAGAGCAGATATGGGAGGAAATTTTATTATTCTTAAGGAAGTTACGGTCTGCTCAAACATTAATGAAGATTTATGCCTTTACTTCAGATGTGGTATAATATACCAATCACTTTGACAATGCTAACAGATATCATAAACATGTAAATGTGTCCTTTGGCTTTAGCATGTAAATATGAATGGTCTCTCCTTTTTCTGATTCTTGTTTGTGACATTCTGTATTGAATGGGGATGGGGAGAAGGCCCTGAAGTATTAACTGTTTCAGTCAGAAAATGACTGGTTATCTTCAACCAGCCTAAACTGCATATGGTACAAGTTCCTGAATTCTGTGTGGTTCATTGGGCTAAGGTAGCAAAGATTTTCCTGGAATCTCAAAATCTGTAAGATTTTAAGTTACTACTAACCAAAAAGTCACTTTTTCAAAATGTCATCACAATCAGACATAGTGACAGACCAGCTGAAAGGTGCCAGCGGGTCCCAGCTCATCTCTGTTTCTCTTCTCAAGCACTGGTCACACTGATCAAAGTAGCCCCAAGTTTACTACCAGGCACTTGGCTGTGGTGAGACCACTTTAGAACAGCTACACAGCGGAAACAGCTTCTCTGGAGCCCGGAAGTTCCCATAAAGTTTTTTGTAAATGCTTTCTCCATGGTCTAACTTTAGTTGTCAGATGTGTATGGCTTTCAGTCCCCCGCAAGTACCAGTGGTCCACACACACACATCAACTTTTATTGATTCTCATCGGTGTTATTATTTCTCTGTCTCTTTGGCGGTCACTCACTGGAAAATTGTAGAATAGGTAAAAAGAGTTAGTCTCTTAATTAATAAACTCATTCCATATGAAACATTCCATTAACCATGTTTAATGTTCTATTAGCTAGTTTTATTGGTTACAGCAATTAATTGTCATACAGTCCCTGAGTGAATTCTAGACATAGCATCAGAGTTAGGCTGCCACCATTAGGGTAGAGTTTATTCTTTCAAGGTTAGCGAAACAGAAACATTCAATGAGTAAGGAAGGGGCAGAAGAATAAATTGTATTGATTATATTGTTTCAGCATATGCTAAACCTGGTGTGAGAAATGTTATTCTCCCAGACCAGACTCCTGACAGAAGTCCCTAATTATGAGGCCTTCTTTTGGCTCTGTCAGCACTTTCTCTCAATGCCTTTTGGTTTTCCTGCCTGCTATAATTTTAGGGTACTTTTAATTGGGCTAAGGCATGTACAGGCATTGAAGATCTGATATTCCATGTTCAGTTGCAAACTTTTACCCCCTCAAATTTGTAGAAAATGCAATCACTCATGTTGTGTATAGCTATTGTTTTATTCTTTCTGCAATTGTTCTGGACACTAAAAAAAAAACCAAAAATACTAGGCAGTCTAAGCCCATGAGTAGAACTAAAACCCATCCTAGTTACCTATTGCATTACAAACTACACCAAACTTGGTAGTTTAAAACAACCATCATTATATTGTGTCCATGGCCTTTTGGCCAGAAATTCAGGCCCCAATTATCTGGATACTTTTTCTGTTCTACATGGCACCAAATGTGGTTATTGTGAGGTATTTATTTGGCAGCTGAGTACCCAAGATGGCTTCACTCACATTTCAGGTACCTTGGCAGAAATAGTGGCCTCATAAGGGCTATTCTTTTGCACTATAAGTTTTTTGTTTGTTTTGTTTTTTTACGGTGCCTTTTTTCTTTATTATTTGTGGCTTCTCTGCATGGAAATATGAGCCACGTCCCCCACCCCTACCCAAGCCCAGGTGTCTCTGGCACCTCCATACGTAGTATACCAGTACCAGAAGTCCCCTTTAAAATCACCAATATAAAAAAGGAGGAGGGGGGAGAAGGGAGGGCCTGACCACCCCCTGGGCCAAGCAGCTCCTGGTGAGCAGAGAAGGCTGGGGCCCAGGCCGTGGGGGCAGAAGGGTACCTTGGCTTCTGCATAAGAAGGGGCAGGTGTTCCCAGCCTTGGGGAGGGACCCTGGCTGGGAAGGCCTCTGCACACTATAATACAGATGGTGCAGAGCTAGTGGTTATGGTTTAAAGTTCGTAGGTAAGGCCAGGTGGTTGGTCTCTGGCATGAGGGCAGAGGACACATTAGGATGCTGGGAGGCCAGAGCTGTCAGCTCCTCCAGGAACCCCATCCTAAGGCAGGAACAAGCGAAAGTTGCCTTCCTCATTGGCGATGGGACGGATTGGGGGAGGGTTTCTTCATCTGGTCTTTCTAGCAGAATAGTCAAACTTCAAAGAGACAGAAGGTGGCACAATGTCACTTCTGTCTTATTCTTATTCTACCAGAGTACTCACAGAGACTCACAGATTCAAGAAGCAAGGACCTGGACTCAACATTTCAGTAGATGGATCATCAAAGTTTTCCTGGTTTTCTTTAATTTCCCAAATAACCGGAAATGGATTGGTGCATATGGTCATTAAAAATATGAATATGTTAGAGATGGCAGGGTCCTTAGTACTCATTCAATCAATCCTCTTCACTTTAAGACATGGTATAACTAAGCTCCAGTGGTAATAAGGGAATTGCTTAAGATGAAAGAGTTGATTAGTTACAGAATAGAGACTAGAACTCTGAGCTTCTGACAAAGTTTAGTACCCTTTGAACAGAAACACATAAATAATAATTACTATTTTCTGGTAGATGTCTTCAGGTGTAATTATTATCCACAATGCCACAAAACACAATATAGGACATAGAAGTTGCTGAGTATTTTACATCAATAAAACAAGCCTGTGCATATCAGTTTATGTTTTGGAAGTAGATCGATATCTGTGCTGTAGAATGAGACTACCTGGTTTAACTCCAGGCTCCTGCATGACCACAGTTATTCAATCTCTCAGTTTCCTCATCTACAATAATGAGAAAACATCCTTATAGGTTTGTGGTAAGGATAAAATGAGATGGTATATGAAATGTTAGGCACAAATCATTCAAGAGCCCTCATGCATTGGTTTCACAAATTGGGGTAGGATGATAATACAGTTCTTCTCTGAAGACATTTATTGTCTCATTCTTACCAAGGTAAAGCCATTAGCTAAAAGTGGGGTAGAAGAAAAACCTAGAAATATTGAGCAAAGTGGTGAAACTGTAAAACTGTTTTCTCAGAGAGTGAAAAAATATGTAGAATTTCAGAGCAATTGAGTGCCCTTTGAAGTCTGTGGTAATGAATTTAAAGTGAAACTAGGCAGTGTAAAGCAGTTTTTCTATAGCATTAGTCACTTGTTTAGATGCAGTTTCTCAGATGGCACTAAATTGGATCAAACAGAATTTGGATCTTGAAAGGCATGCATGACAGTGGGAGAGGATTAAGGGAAGTTAAAAGTTTTTGCAAGAAAATGATAATGTAATTTGGAAATTGAGCAAAATTGGGAAGGAAGTCTGTATAATTTTTCTAATACAATAGAGTCATTTACTTAAAAATTATATTGACTGAAGAGGTATAATAATTTTGGATAATGCTAAGGTTCTAAAAGAGAGATTAAAAAGTGTGGAGATAAAAGCCATCAATGCTGCTATTGAATCTTGTGGATGACAGAATTCTATCAGTGAAAACAGAGGTTCAGTTTCAAAGCCTTAGAAGGTACAAAAAAGTGACAGGGGAGGAAGAAGATAAGAGTAATAATGAAGAGATAGGCTGGTTGACTAGTTGGATGTCAAAGCTTAACAAACCAGGATGTTTTCTATGAGGGTAAAAGAAGAGTTTTCCAAAAACTGTGTTCCAGAACAAAAGATAGTTGAGTGTATTCTCAAAATTCTTTGTTTGCTAAATTACTGGGTTTCGCTTACATCACAAATGCTGGAAGAAAAATTCTATCATCATCATCATCATCATTATTGTTGTTGATATTACTACTTTCATCATTATAAGGATGACCAAGACCTAGTCGAAAAGACAGAGTGAGGGAACAAGGCTGGGTGATTGAGAGAAGGGAAATACAGTGAAGTGATGAGAGTATGGAGAAAATGTTTTCTGTAGGTACTTACATATGTTTTAATGGCTGAAAAGTAGTATGGTCTCAGTGTTTCCAAAGAATTAGTCCTATTTGTACTGGTTTGAGTGGATTATATTCTAGACTAGTGTTTCTCTAAATGTGACTTGTGTGTGTCCCATGAATTTCTTATTAAAACAAAGATTCTGATTCAGTAGGTTTGGGTGATGCCAGACTTTCTGATTTTCTAGCAAGCTTCCAGGTGCTGCCCTTTTTAAATTCACATTAACCTAATCAACACTAAATGCAACAGCAACAACACAAAACAATAAGAAATCTAAACAAAAACACTCACACCTTACCCACTAGGGCTCAGTGAAAAACAAAAGAATGAGATGTAGGGAGTTTTTAAAAAATCATAATTTATTGCCTTAACATTTGTTATATCTGTTCTCTGTTGATAACTCTGTACCTAAATACATCTAGGAAGAGTGTTAAAATAATATGGTTAAATTATACTTATCCAACTTGAAGAAGTGCTGAATTTTGGGATGGGGAGAAAGTGATACATATAAAGTTGAAATTACCAAGAAAAGCCATACTCCATTAAGTTAATTAACTGGTAATTCAAGAAAGACAGAACTGAGGTAGGCATTACACGCTGACAAAAATGATTTTCCTGTTAAGTTATGGCCATGTGACAGAAGTAAGAAAAGAGTACTAATGCCTACTTCTCATTAAAAATAATCTGAGCAACGTGGTATATTCCTAGACACTTTTAAAAATCAGCTCATGGAAGAAATTAAATTTATAAATCTGATTCAATATTTTCTTTAGTTATTGGGTAAAATGTCTGTGAAACTTGGAAAAATTATATTGAAATGTCAATTTCTAGTGAAAATTATTAGCAATTATTTTTCAGGCAAAAAATAAGATTATAAATTTCATCATTCAAAAAGGCTGAAGCAGCATAGAAGGATTTGTAAGGATTCATAAAGAGTGGCAGATACAGATAAAATATGTAACTCCACTTGGAATCACTAAAAACAATCCAAGAGAAGATTGAAGAAGAAATGTGAGTCACTTAATTGCTTGATTTTTTGGTATGTTTGCATATCCGGAGTGTCTCCTCTTTTTGTCCCCACCTCAGGGTGTTTTAAAATGCCTACACATGGTCCCCAAATATAGGTAGATACTTGGGATTGTTGTGGTTGTACAGTTAGCCTTTTAAGGCTTGTAAGTGTGTCCAGGTGTTATAAGGACTTAACTCAATGGAGTGGATAAAGAGTTTGGTATGGAGAGTTCATAGTCCCAATAGCAGTGAACCAATCATGAGATCCCAGATGAATGGCAGGCATTGTCTTATAGATCCAATGCCTAGATGGTCAGGGGTAAGGTCATGAGTCTTGGGCAGCATCACTCTTTCACTGACAGCATTGGAGGCTAGTACTGAGGTCAAGTCTTTGTCCAAGCACAGTTCCAGGCCTCCTGGGTGAGTCCCAGATCTCTAAGTTGTCAGTGACATTTTTTTCTGGTAATAGGCTACCAATGGAAACTCACTCACAGATGGAGAGTAGTCATCTGCACCTCAGACACACTGATCCACCTATGAGCAGGGACATATTCTAAGGGCTAAGGATAAAACTGTAGGTGAAATAGTCACTGCCCTCATGGAGCTTAAATTTGTTGTGTTCATGGAAAAGACAGGGAAAAGCTCCTTGATATTGGTCTTGGCAATGATTCTGAGATATGACACCAAAAGCACGGGCAACACAAATAAAATTAGACAAGTGGGACTACATTGAACTAAAAAGATTTGCATAGCAAAAGAAACAATAAATAAATTGAAAAGGCAACCCAGGGAATGGGAGAGAATATTTCCAAAACATATATCTAATAAGGAGTCAATATCCAAAATCTGTAACTCATACAACTCAACAGCAAAAAAGCAAATAATCAGATTTGAAAATAGACAAAACACCTCGACTTACACTTTTCCAAAGAAGACACACAAATAGACAAGTATATATGAAAAGGTGCTCAATATCACTAATCATCAGGGAAAGGCAAATCACAACCACAATGATATATCACTTCTCACCTGATATGATGGCTACTAACAGCATGATGGACCTGGAGAGCTTTATTCTTGTGAAATAGGCCAGTCAGAGAAAGATAAGTACCATATGATTTCACTCCTATGTGGAATCTAATGAACTAACAAGCAAAGACAGACTTATAAAAAGCAGACTGACAGCTATTGGGGGAGGGGGGCTGTGCTGGAGAGGGTGGAGGGATAGAGAAAAAAAACACCTCATGTATGTAAACAACAGTGTGTTGATTGCTGGAGGAAGGAGGTTGGGGATAGGTGGAGGAAGGTCTGGGTAGGTGATGGACAGAGACTTGACTTGGGGTGGTAAACAACATTATAGTATACAGATGCTGTATTATTGAATTGTACACCAGGAACCTATATAATTTTCTTAACTAGTGGCACCTTGTTACCATAGTCATTCGAGGGGCAGGCCACAAGGGGCTTCACAGAGGATGCAAGTGTGCCAAGGGTACAAGGGTACTCCACAAACTTCAACCAACTCCCTTGGATGTGATTGAGCTGTGTTCAGAGTTGGGAGGTCAGCTGATGGCTGCAGCAACTCCAGGTTTTGTGGTGGTAGGTCCTGCTGCAGCCCCCACTCCCGAATCTCATATAATAGGCAGTCAGGGAGTATGAGGGAGTCTTCTCCATTGGCCAAGGTGGCACAGAGGGAGGTTTTTACACTGAACAGCTAAAGGCTAGACAGATAATTGGATAGAGAAAGAGCTGTCCTATCCCTATAAGAACCACGGGCTTGAGCAGGAAGGCAAGATGGTCTTTGAGACAGGAGTCCACCATTCTCCCAGGCCAGCACCTGAATAAACCTCTTTCTTTTTGTACCATAATCTGTCTCATGAGTTTGACTTTTGTTGAGGAAGGCAGCTGAACCTCTTGCTCAGTTTCAACCCAAATAAATTCAATAAAAAGGAAAAAAAAAGTCAAAAGGTAAGTGTTAGTGAGAACGTGGAGAAAGGGGACACACATTACTGGTGAGAATGTAGATTGATGCACCCAGTATGAAAAACAGCATGGAGGGTTCTCAAAATATTAAGAATAGAATTATTTCATGATTCAGCAATGTCACTTCTGGGTATATACCCAAAGGAAATAAAATCAGAATCTTTTTTTTTCTTTAATATATTTTATTGATTTTTTACAGAGAGGAAGGGAGAGAGATAGAGAGTTAGAAACATCGATCAGCTGCCTCCTGCACATCTCCTACTGGGGATGTGCCTGCAACCCAGGTACATGCCCTTGACCGGAATCAAACCTGGGACCTTTCAGTCCGCAGGCCGACGCTCTATCCACTGAGCCAAACCGGTTTCAGCAAAATCACTATCTTGAAGAAATATCTGCACTTCCATGTTCATTGCAACTTATCGTAATATATAAAGAGCCAGGGTCTGTCACGACCTAAACATCTGGATGGATGAAAACACCAGGCTAGTATCCCAGTTGTTGAGGTGGAAATCAGTCTTGGGTCCCAGCCGCCCGTGATGCAGCGGCGGGAGGGAGTTGTGGGAATGGAGCCATGGTGCTATTGAACTGGCCTCTGGGTCCCTCCCCCTGCCCACAGGCTCTAGGGAACCAGAGCCATGCTGGGATTGGACTGACCTCTTGGTCCCTTCCCCCCAGCCCTCAGGCCCAGGGAACCAGAGACATGCTGTGATGGGACTGGACCCTACTTGAGGGGTCCCGGATTGTGAGCATGCAGACTGGGCTGTGAGACGCCCCCCGCACCACCACCACCACCGCGGAGTGCATGAATTTTCATGTACTGGGCCTCTAGTTTACAATAATCAAGATAGGAAAGCAACCTAAATGTCCATCAATGGATAAAGAAAATGTCATATAGAAACACATACACACACAGAGTGGAATACAGGCATACATCATTTTATTGCACTTCACTTGATTTTGCCTCAGAGGTGCTGCATTTTTTACAAATTGAAGGCAAGACCATCTCTCAGCAAAAATATTATGACTCTCTTTATTACATACTGGCTGTATTGCAGTGGTCTGGAGCCTAATCCTCAATATCACTGAGGCATGCCTGAATTATTTAGTTTTAAAATAAGAAGGAAATTCTGGTATTTGTAACAACATGGATGAACCTAGAGGACATTATGTTAAGTGAAATAAGCCAGACTGAAAAAGACAAATGATCTTACTTACATGCGAAATCTCAATAAATTGAACTCATAGAAGCAGAGTAGAATGGTTCTTACCAGGGGCTGAGGGTAAGAGAAATAGGAGAAATGTTGGTCAAAGACTACAAATGAAGTCAGAAATAAAATTCCTGTGCTTATAATCTTATTTCTGATAGAGAAAAGGCAACATTATAATTCCACCTTTCCCCTCATTGTATTAACTTTCTACTGTGTGTGTGCTGTTTTTTTTTTTTTTTAATAAATTACACAAATGTAGTGGTTTAAAACAGCATACGTTGTATGCTTTAGAGTTCTGTGGAAGTCTAACATGGATCAGACAGTGGTTTAAAACACCATACGTTGTATGCCTTAGAGTTCTGTGGAAGTCTAACATGGATCAGACTGGGCTAATGTCTTAGTGTTGGAAGAGCTTTGTTCCTTTTTTTGAGGCTCTGGGGAAAAATCTGTTTGCTTGCTTTTTCCAGCTTCTAGAGGCCGCACATATTCTTGGTTCATGGCCCTCCTCCTGTATCTTCAGTGCCAGCCATGTTGCTTCTTCCACATCATTCTTCCATAGCCACATCTTTCTCTGACTATAGCTGGCAAATTTTCTCTTTAAAGGCCCATGTGGTTAGATTGGGCCCACCTGGATAATTCAGACTAATCTCCCCTTCCCCAGGTCCTTAGCTTAAACACATCTACAAAGTAGACAGATTCTGGAGATTAGAATGTGGACATCTTTGTGGAGCCATTATTCTGCCTACCACAGCCATTTCTATGCTTTCAATCTCCCTTTTTTTTTTTTAAATCCTCACTCAAGGAATTAGGATTTTGTCCCCCATTGATTCTAGAGAGAGTGGAAGGGAGTGGGGGTGGGAAAAAGAGAGGAGAGGGAGAAAGAGAGGGAGAGAAATATCAAACATTGCTGTAATAGAGACACATTGATTGATGGCTTCCCACACGCACCCAGGGGTTGGGGAATCCCACCCACAACCCTGGTTGTATTCTTGATGCATAATCAAACCCAGGACCCTCCGGTGTGTAGGCTGATGCTCTAACTATTGAATCAGGCCATCCAGAGCCTTCAATCTCCTTTTTAAAACTTGGTGTGAATGACTAAAAGAGTTCCTTGAAATCTTTTCTTAATCAACTCACAGTCCCTCATCTCTAATGAATAGTTGCAAACCTCAGCTAAACTGCCAGTTCAATTATTATGGCAGGATTTCATTACAGCCATGTCGTAAACATCTCAGACAGTATTTATCTATCCATCTTGAAAAGCCTGTATTAAATAGCAGGCTTATTTTATCATTTCTCTTTAGTGTGCATGTTGGTTTTCCCAGATCCCTATCAGGTTTTTTAAAACATTCTTTGGATGACCATCTCTTATATTAGACTTTAAAAGGAAAAGTAAATTTTCCACATCAAAAGAAGGACTTATGACAATAAACTAAATATTTAATCTCTGTAGATTCCTTTGCTTGCATGTCAAGAAAGAATAAATGATTCACTGGGGATTCTCTATACATGCCTTACTGTGTGACCTCAAATAAGATCCTTAACCTGTTTGTTCTAAAAGTCCTCATTTTTAAAATGAGGGCAATAAAAATTGCTAATATAAGGCTGTTGAGAAGATTAAAGTAGATAATACATGTGAAATGCTTAGGACTGCACCTATATGTTGTTTGCTTTTTATTATTTTATGATTTTCATTATTTTTGTTGTTATTACTACTTGGAGTATTTCAAACACTTGTTTATGCACTCTTTCTATTGCACACACACACAAAAATGGCTCAATTGCATAATACATATATTTAAACATCTATTAAGCTCCTAGAATTTACAATGACCTTCAATTATAGCAGACCGGTAAGACATGGATCATAATCCCCACTATACAAATAGGGAGACACAGGCCATGAGAGATTATTATATTTGTCTAAGGCTATCTTATTTAAAGGGTTTGAAGTCTGTTTTGAACTCAGGTTTTCTGGTTGCAGACAGATCTTCTTCCTATTTTACCAGCAAGCTTCACAGTAGAGGGCTTGGCCTTGGTAATGGTGGGAATTGAAGTGCTGAAGAAAGGTTCAAGAACATATTTGGACTTATAACATTGGTATAATTGCAACCACATAAAATAAGACATTACAATCCCCAAATTGGGAAGAATAAAATTTACATTGCAAATGTCTATTCTGGTGGCTAACTTTATTTTTTTAATTTTTTTTATTGATTAAGGTATTACATATATGTCCTTATCTTCCCATCCTGAGGTACCCCCTAACTTTAAATGATATTAGCCCATAATAGCCTAAAGTTCCAATCCACTTATTTTTTATTTGACTTCTAACTATTTAAAATATGATCCAGAATTAACACGATAGGGAGAAACCAAGATGACGGCATAGGTTAACGCCTTTTTTTTTATATTAAGGTATTACATATATGTCCTTATCTTCCCATTGCCCCCTACCCCCTAACTTTAAATGATATTAGCCCATAATAGCCTAAAGTTCCAATCCACTTATTTTTTATTTGACTTCTAACTACTTAAAATATATTCCAGAATTAACACGATAGGGAGAAACCAAGATGACGGCATAGGTTAACGCCAGAGATTGCTGCCTCGAAAAACCAATTCAAATTACACCTAAAAGATGGAATGGACATCATCCAGAACCACAGGGAGGCTGGCTGAGTGCAAATTCTACAACTAGAAGGAAAGAGAATATCATACCCAGACTCAGAGGAGGAGCAGGGCTG
>NW_006289214.1:869828-873509 GCF_000327345.1 Myotis davidii
CTCCTATTTATCTTGTTTCATGTTTTATATTGATCTATTTTGAATTAATATTTTTTTACATGGGGATAAACCGTAATCTAGTTGCATTCATTTGCATGTGCCTTTCCAGTTTTCCCAGCACTGCTTATTGAGGAGACAATCTTTACTCCATTGTATGTTTCTGGTTCCTTTGTCAAAAATTATCTGTTCATATGCATGTGGTTTTATAGCTGGGTTCTCTATTTTGTTCTATTGATCTGTTTGTTTCTCTGCCAATATCATATTGTTTTGATTATCATAGCTCTGTGGTATAATCTGAAGTCAGGTAATGTGATATCTCCAGCTTCATTCTTTTTTTTTCCTGAGGATTGTTTTGGATATTCAGGGTCTTTTGTGGTTCCATACAAATCTGATAATTTCTCATTCTACTTTTTTATAAAATGACATTGGGATTTTGATGGGGATTGCATTAAATCTGTATATTGCTTTGGGTAACATGACCATTTTAGCTATGTTGATTCTTCCAAATCATGAACACAAGATAGTTTTAATTTCCAAAATATATAAAGAACTCATAAAACTCGACACCAAACAAACAAACATGCCAATCAAAAAGTGGGCAGAGGACCTGAAAATACACTTCTCCCCAGAAGACATATGAAGATCAAATAGGTATGAAAACATGTTCAACCGTACTAGTAATTAAGGAAATTCACATCAAAACTACAATGGGATATCACCTCACACCTGTTAGAGTGGCTATTATCAACAAGGCAAGCAATGCCAAGTGTTGGAGAGGGTTGTGGAATAAAGGGAACCATCATTCACTGCTGGTGGGAATGTAGACTAGTACCTCCACTGTGGAAAGCAGTCTGGTGATTCCTAAAAAAAAAAAAAAAAAGAATAAAGTTACCATATGACCCAGCAATCCCTCTATTGGGTTATAACAGAAAAACTCAAAATCATGTATTCACAAAAATATATGTACCCCTATGTTCATTGCAGCATTATTCATGGTAGCCAGTACTGGTACATGGAAACAAGCAAGGGGTTCTGTGATAGATGGAGAACTGGATAAAGAAGATGTGGTACATATACACAATGGCATACTACTCAGCTATAAGAAAGAATGAAATACTGCCATTTGCAACAACATGGATGGAGCTTTAGAATATTATGCTAAGTGAAATAAGTCAGTCAGAAAAAGATAAGAACCATATGATTCCACTCATATGTGGGATATAAAACTGAAATTCATGAAAACAAACACTAGTGGTGGTTGCTAGAAGGAAGTGGGGGGGATGAAAGGGGATCCTAATATACCTATGATGACAGGAGAAGATTTGATTTTGGGTGGTGGGCACACAGCACAGTATACAGAACTTATAACATAGAAACCCATACCTGAAACCTATATGATCCTGTTGACCAATGCAACCCCAATAAATTAAATTTAAAAATAGCAAAGATTGAGTTTTTGATAAACAAAGCTGTTTTCCCCTTTCTGAGCTCTCACAAAAATGAGCATTTCTTATTTTTTAGATATTTCTTATTTTTTAGAGATTTTTGTTAAAAGCCCCCAAAGTTGCCATTATTTTACTACTTCAAAAAAATCACATCTTTATTTAACGACTTGTCAAAACACATTTTTTTAAATACTCTCTGTACTGCATACTGCCTTACAATGGCATCCTCCCTATCTGCCTCTCTGCCTCCAATATTATTCTAGAGTAGGTGCCACAAATAACGTGTCCCTTTTTATGGTCTTGGCAGACATTGGTAACTGAGGACAGTTTTATTTCAGAAAGTAGAGTAAAAATGATACTGTTGAATAGCTATTACATGCCAGGCACTCTACACTTTTTCAACCCGTTATCTTATTGAATTATTATGACAGCACTATTCAGTAGGTATTCTGTTATCTCATCTTACAGATAGAGTAAAAGGCACTTAGGGTTAAGTAACTTCCCAAAAGCCCCTAAGTAAAGTAATAAGTAAGAATTTCAAGCCAATCTAGTGACCAAGTAATTAACTACTATTTTCTGTTTCCTCCAATGTGCAGTGGTTAAATAATAAAGAACTTTGCGGTTTCTGGTGAAATTTGTGGGGGTTTTGGGGTGGGGTCCTGTTATTACTTGCCTCACAATGGTGTTGTTGTAGACTGAACGTTTGTGTCCCCCAAAATTTATATGTTGAAACTAATCCCCAATGTTTTCTCTCATCGATGTTTCTAACTCTCTATCTCTCTCCCTTCCTCTCTGTAAAAAATCAATAAAATATATTTAAAAAAAATAAAGAACTTTGGGGTTTCTGGTGAAATTTGTGGGGGTTTTTGGGTGGAGTCCTGTTATTACTTGCCTCACAATGGTGTTGTTGTAGACTGAACGTTTGTGTCCCCCAAAATTTATATGTTGAAACTAATCCCCAATGTGATGCTATCTGAAGGTAGAGCATTTGATAGGTGATTAGGTTATGAGGACAGAATCCTCATGAATGGGTTTAGTGCTTTGATAAAAGCAACATCAGACAGATCCTTTGCCTCTTCCACTTCATGAGGACCCAGTAAAAAGACATTTGTCTATAAATAAGAAAGAAGGTTCTACCAGGCACCAGATCTATGGGCACCTTGATAATGGCCTTCCCAATCTCTAGAACTGTGAGCAATAAATGTTAGTTGTGTAAGTTACCCAATCCGTGGTATTTTTATTACTTCAGCCAAAACAGACTAAGACAGGTGTTTTGAGGCTTAGATAAAATGATTTATTTGAAAGCATCTACTTATATAAAAACCATGGGTGGTATTCGTCACATACAGACGAACAGCTAGTGACCAAGCAGAAGGAAGTCAGTCCTACAGAGGTTGTCTTGGCAAAGGCTGCGCCCTCCCCCAAGCTGTTTCCTGGAGCTGTTTTCTGTAAGGGCGGAGTTTGAGTCAGGAACCCACCCTGGGAGTGTGGAGGCAGATCTTTCTAAAGTGTGCCTCACCAGCACAGGGTGAAACTGAGTGGGGCAGCTGAAAAGCTAAGTGAAATAAGCCAGTCAGAGAAGGATAAATACCACATGATCTCACTCATTTGTGGAATATAAGGAACAACATATACTGATGAACAAGGACTGATCCAGAGACAGAGAGGCATTGATTGGACTGTCGGGCCTTGGAGGGAAGGTAGGGAAGGGTGGAGGGAAGGGTGAGAGATTAACCAAAGGACTTATATGCAAGCATATAGGCCTAACCAATGGACACGGACAACGAGGGGGGAGAGTGGGGGTGAAGGAATGAGCGGGGGGTAGGGGATAATGTGGGGATAAGTGATGAAAAAGGACTGATCCAGAGACAGAGAGGCATTGATTGGACTGTCGGGCCTTGGAGGGAAGGTAGGAAAGGTTGGAGGTAAGGGTGAGAGATTAACCAAAGGACTTATATGCAAGCATATAGGCCTAACCAATGGACACGGACAACGAAGGGGGGTGGTGAAGGCATGAGCGGGGGGTAGGGGATAATGTCGGGATGAGGACACATATGTAATATCTTAATCAATAAAAAATATATTTAAAAAATAAAGATACAGCTCAGATAAAGTCAAGAGACAACCCACCCAAGTTCACCCAGTGGGCGGGGAACCGGCGGGCTCAGCGGGCCCCTAGCTGGATCCTGGCACCGGGCCTGGGACCACGGGGTGGTCCTGGGTGAGCCCGGTAATG
>NW_006289214.1:873891-880872 GCF_000327345.1 Myotis davidii
CATCACTGTTGTTTTTATATCATGTTTGTGTTGTTTTCATATCATGTTGTTGTCGTTTTTATATCAAGCCGCTGTTGTTGTTATATCCTTTTGTTACTGTTTATTTATTAATAAATTGATATATTATTTTTCATATACATTTTACTAATTTCCTTTCATCTCTCACATTTCTATTATAGAGAAAGGGCAAATAGCAATGTTAAAATATCTCTGCTAATTAATTCCCTTTTTAAAAAAATATATTTTATTGATTTTTTACAGAAAGGAAGGGAGAAGGATAGAGAGTTAGAAACATCGATGAGAGAGAAACATCGACCAGCTGCCTCCTGCACACCCCCCACTGTGGATGTGCTGGCAACTAAAGTACATGCCCTTGCCAGAGTTGAACCCGGGACCCTTGATTCTGCAGGCTGATGCTCTATCCACTGAGCCAAACCAGTTAGGGCAATTAATTCCCTTTTAATGTGCACGAATTTCGTGCACTGGGCTACTAGTATTTTAATAATGAAGCACATATTTTGCTTTAATTAATAAAATTTTAAATAATGGATCTCCCATAAAAGTCATTTTTTATTTTTTAAAATTTTTAAGTTCAGTGCTTTTATTCTACTCATTTTTAATGTGAGCTGATTTTGAACATTTTGAATAACAAATTGCATGAAGGTATGCACCATACTTTAAAATAGAGTTAGTTATTTCCTTTTTATTTTCCTGTGAATATCTACTTCTAAAAATGTTGAGGCTTGAAATAAAAGGTTTTTAAAATAGAAAGAGAAAGATCAAAGCAATGCAAAAAAGGAAAAGACTATGTCTGTGAAAGGACTATTGTTACCATTATTATAATACTAATTTTGATTGTACATTCTGAGCTTTCCTTTCTGATACTCTAAAGTTATAGTTCATTTTATATGATGGGAAAAAGTATAACAATTTTTAAAGGGATAAAAATAGTTTCAATGTATTAAATTCCAAAATAAATTTGTCATATGACAACTATTTCATGAATATTGCATCACAAAATAATTATCTTTTATTTTCCCTTTAAAAAGTATTGTGTATAGAGAATCAGTGTTCATAAGCCAGCTGTTACCTCTTAACCAATTTTAAAGAATATATTAAGTGAAAGGGAAAATAAAACTTCTGTGTGATATGATTTGTCACAAGGCTAAGTTTAAATTATGTGGCAACATTTTGTATCACATATCCATTACTTGTATAATTTACCTTACTTAATTAACCCCACAAACTTAAAAAGCATGATTTTGCCTATTTTATACAAGGTTGATAGAAGTTAAGTAGCATATACAAGCTTATTAAAAATTTGTATTCAGGTAAGTCTATCTCCAAAGACATGTTCTTTCTAATAATTTTTCTTCTTCTGAAAAGTGAAAATAGTTGATATTTGAACAAAGTTTGGGAACATTTGTGTAATTCTGCTAAGAGAAAAGAGATGAAAAATTCAATCCAAATAGGAAGCATCTGCAAAGCCTTAAGACAGGAGAGATCATCCCCCTACTCAGGGGTCTGCAGCTTGTTTGGTATGACTGTGTGGAGTACGATTAGCCTTGCATTCTGGAACCAGATCACTCAGAAAGTAAATCATTCTCAGAAGCCTGTATTTCATCATATGTGAAAAGTCATGGGGAACATTGATAGATTCTATACATTATGTGGGGACTGGGAAAAAGAGGAGTTAAAAGAAAAAATTGGTAGTAGGATAAATGACCCAGCTAAAGTCATCATATTCTTTAAATATTTAAAGTTGTCAATAGTCTTTTTCTTTCCTTTTTTTTTTCACTAACAGGGTTCAAAAGTTCAAGTGTAGAGACATTAACTTGTGAAATTAGATAGGACATACATAAAGTTGAACAAGGTACTCAAGGAATTTTAAGATAACAACAGTAGAAAAGGTAAAGATGTGAGTCAAGTGCATAAGAGGAAGAAAAGAGGAGGTAGGAGTGGATAGCACACTGAAATGTAATTTAGTAAGGGCGGTAGGTCCAGATGAGGTTAAGAGACCTGGTATGAGTGATGCTGAGGAACACTGACTTAGGAAACACCAAACGTTAAAGGAGTTTCTAACAGTCCTGTCAAACTTTTGTCCCCAGGGAATCATTGTCTTATTACTGGCAATGTGAGCATATATTCTTTGGGTAGAGGAAGAAGACTTTACTACAATATAATGTTTGGGGGAGGGCAATGTTCTCTATTTATGATTTGTTAGTCAGGAAACAAATTCAGAGGAATATACTATCTCTACTGTCAAGACAATTTGCTATTCAAAATCTTTGACATGATAAGCTAACATGATGTGTTGGAATTCCATGGAGTATTGCCTCCCAATAATCTCACAAATAGGTATTTCCAGGTGATAACAAATTCTAAGTCATATCCATGGAAATGGGTTGATAATAGTAACCTATAATAACAGCAGAAGTTGACATAAAGAGGTAGGCTATGGATATGTCATTAATCCTTTAATGAGTTACAGAGAAAAATCTGAATTTGAAGATAAATGATGAAAGTGCAGAACAGAAAGGTACAGCAAAATTTCCCTAGGAGGAGAAGAAGAGAAAGCAATAAGCATACAACAAGATGTTTATTGCATAAGAAATAAATGAGAAGAATGGCTATTTTAACAGTTTTCATCTCCAAAAAACACACATTACCTCTAGTTTTAGTACTACACATACTGAGTATTTAGGGAAAAGTATATCTTGAAATGTGTCAAAAAACCCAGAATAACCAAAATGGTACTGCACAGAGATACTGTTAAGCAAATATAGCAATTCTTAGTTGTAGCATAGAGGTAGTGGTTATACAGGCATTCACTGAAAATCATTTTATTTATTCTGTATGTTTGAAAACTGTCTTTAAAATGATGCAAGGCAGGGGAATGATCACGTGATGGTGGGGATACTTATGTTTTGCTGTCTCTACTGAACATCTGGGACTTTAGTACATAAGGCTATACACCTCTGTAACACTGGAAGAAGTTCCAGTTGTTTTGTCAGAACTGAACTTTTTCTTTGGTTCAGAAGTTAGTGTCTTTGGCATTGAGCGTTTTAGCCTCATTGTAGACTTTATCAGGTATCATAACTGAAACATGGAAATTGGACAGGAACACATGGTGTTCCCCTGGGAAGGATGCAAAGGTGGCCTCCTGGGATCTTGTGCAGATGGATTGGAAGAGTGAAGCCACGGACAAAAGGTGGTATAGGAAAAGGTGAATATTTATTGAGAAATAAGCACAGACTCTCACACGGGGTTGGGGAGAGAGACCCATCAAGTCCCTCTTTCTTAAAGTTTATAAAGGCTGCAGTTCTTTGTGTACTGATATCCCCTCTGACTGGTCACTATAGTGGCTTCAGATCTCAAACCCCATGTGAGGTTCCCTCTTTTTTTCTCCCTTATTGTTTTTCTATTCCCCTTGGCCTTTCTCTTCCCTCTCTGAATGAGTGGATTTCTTTCCTTTATTCTGTAAATGTATACCTTCTGCAGCCCCCAGCTACCTTTTTCTATGAATGTATACCTTCTGGCAGCCACCTTATTCTGTGAATGTATACCTTCTGCAGCCCCCAGCTACCTTTTTCTATGAATGTATACCTTCTGCAGCTCCCAGCTTTGCAGCCCTGTATTTTCCCCCATGGACCCCCTAATTCCTAAAACGTCCCAAACCTGCCTATTATACCCTAAAAACTCCTTTCATAACTATTATGGCATCTTGGAGAGAAGCCATGGCCTTTGACAATGGCAATGGCTACAGCTACACTCCAGCAAACTTGAGTCTGAGAGGAGCTATCACAAGAGCCAAGAGGTTAGCCTGGAGAGCCCTTTTGTTACATGCCCTTGAAGACACTCATATCTCTGGAGGAATCTGAAAGTACCCAGAATTCCAGAGGAGTTGAGGGAAGAGTTACAAAACACTGATTTATAATTTTAAAAATTACCTGGTGCAACTAAGGAATCACTGTTTATAAATAACTAGGGGCCCAGTGCACAAATTCATGCACCTTGAAAGGAACTGTGGGCCTCAAGGTGCAGTGGGCACAGGTGGGTCTCATCCCATCCTTTGCACCCACGCTGGGCCCCTCCCACCACGCCCCCTGGTCCCCTGTCTGCCAGCAGCCCAGCTCCTGCTGACACAGTTCCCACACGCTGATGGCCCTGGGCCGCTGGCACCCGCTGACAGCACAGAGCGATTGGGACAGTGCCAGCAGTGTGTGTGAGCTGCAGCTTCAGAAGCAGGTGCAAGAGTCAGCTGCCGGCTCCGATTGCCCCTCAGGAGCAGGGGGCGGTGGAGAAGCCCTGAGGGGCAATTGGGGCCAGCGTCGCCATTTGCACTGCTGATGGCACCAAGCGATCAGGGCCAGTGCCGGGCATTGGCAGCGGGTGCAAGCAGCGGCCCTGTGCCAGGAGCAGGTGTGAGCAGGGCCAGCACCTGCAGTGAGTGGGAGTACAGGGTGGGACTGCGGCTCGTGGGAGCAAAGAATTTTCAGTAACCACCAGATGCTAGCCCAGATGACAGCCACCAGCACCCCGCCTTGGTCTGGCACCCTTGCTTACCTGCTCCACCATCCCGCCATGGCCAACACCCATCATTTTCCACTCTCTGCCGCCTACTGCCCAGACCCACCATGTTCTGCATGTGCCTCATGATAGTCAGCACACGTTATAGCGCTGGTTGTTTGGTTGTTCGATTGTTCCACAGTTTGGTCTATTTGCATATTAACCTTTTATTATGTAGGATTATTAAAATAGTTGTGGAGTTGGAGAAACACTCACAGTCCTATTCTTCAAGAATTTATAGTAGGCAGTGAAATAATGTTACCCACAAGCAAAGCAATAATACTAGTTTAAGCTAGAAACTAACTGAGGCTAAAAATGGAGTGTGATGAGATGGAAAAAAAAATAGGGAAATTTGCACACAATGAGCTGGTATCAGAAGCCAGGGTACATAGCACTGGAAAGAAAATCAGATGGGAAAACTGAATAAGTAGATTGCCCAGAGCAGAATACATAGAGAACTGTTGATTAAATGTGAGGTTTTTTCAAACAGTATTTCCTTCTAGACTCTAAACTTCAATAATGTGGTCCTAATGTATCTTCTTCATTTCTGTATTCCCAGCACTAGGTATTCAGTGTTTGAAATTAGAGGCAGATTTCTCATAAAATAAAATTCTTAGGCTGCAGGGTTCCTTCCTTATATGACTTCCAAGGGTGACTTCCAAGACCCTGAAAGGGCTCCACACAGTGTGTTCACAAATTCATATGTTTTTGTTAAACATATGTTGTCTTGTAAAATGTTTCATTCTATAGTCTTTAATCAAAGATAGACTCCAAAAATTAAATAAGCTTAAGCTACTACCTGAATCCATCACTGACTAAAGATTCAATTAATATTTATGGGTGTAATGATTGTATAAAAATGAGAATTAATGGTAAGATTTGTAAGAAGGGACCTTAACAACTATTTCTAAAACATTGGGAAAATATCTTTTTGTTGCTGTTATTAATCCTCACCCGAGTATATATTTCCACTGATTTTTAGAGAAACTGGAAGGGAGGGGGAGAGACAGAGAGAGATGTCAGAGAGACACATTGATTGGTTGCCTCCTGCACATGCTCCATTCAGGGCTGCGATGGACCCTTTAGTCTGCGGGCTACCGCTGTATCCACTGAGCCAAAGCTGCTAGATCTGAGAAAGTATCTTGAAACTGTTCAGCACCTTGAATATATTGCCAAGACACTTATGATCGTTTCCTAAAGAAAGAACAAAAAAACAAATAGAAACATATATTAGCATTTGGTAAAAGTTGGAAGAGGAGAGGGGAACAAAAAATGAGAAAAAATATATTAAACAATGAATTTCAGAAAAATATGCACAAAAGCCAGAACATTTTTTAAAAAAATCAAATAAATGAGACTAACAATATTAAGCTTTTTTCAGCGAGAAATGAGATGGGGCATACATATTTTATTTTCTCTAATAGCTATCAAGAACAAATAGCCTTAAGCTACTCATTCCAATTCCATAACAGATTATAGGAGAAAGTGGGTGGCCACAGGATAAGTAAAATATTAATACAAGGGATTTCTAAATATTCCTCGAAAGAAAAAGAGGCCATGATATTTGAGTAAGCTAATGAAATAATTAGGACACCTTCAGAGAAGTGTTTGAGCAATGTAGTATTTTCTGTAAATGTTTGCAATAAACCAAATGAAGAAAATAAGAGATACCACATTTGAAAATCTTCACTGAAAAGCCATTTTTTTAAATTTTTTAAATAACGAGAAAATAAAGTTGTATTAAATTGTTAATCCTGTTTGGAATGTTCATGCTAAGAGAGGCAACATTAGGCATATTAATGTGTTTGCTTCTCCTCTAATTCACAATTCCCTTCCTTCTTTAATGAGATCTGCTCTGCAGCCCATAAAATAATTGTTATGGTAAACTGACTTTTTAAAATTAGCTACACACCAGTTGGTCCAGAAACCTATTCCTCTAGACCATTCATGCACAAAATACCTTTGTGTGAAACCCTTTCCAAATGTGTGATGACTGGACTTAGTCCAGAAGTTCGCCCACAGAGTCTCTCAGTGGAAACAGCCTTACAATTTCCTTTCCTCACAAGCATTTCCATGAAACTCTCTATCATGAGGGCAAACTCGGGCCACTGGCAGGTTGACACTGAAAATACATTCAACCCCAGTGCTATTTCCAAAGAACTGTTTTCTTTAACCTGCGAGATGCTACCTGACCCAGTGTCTGACTGGATGGCAAGGAGTCTGAGAGGGAAGCTGTTCGAAGATTCTCAAGGGAGGTGGAGGAAGATTTACATGGAAGATCAAGCCCATCCTAAGAGCCATTAGCTCATTGTTTCACATTCTCACAAACTGTAGTCCCTGTGTTCACTCTCACGCTGTAATTGCTATTCCACCAGTGACCCCTGAGAGAAGGAGGCCAACTGAGACAGGAAT
>NW_006289214.1:880902-891865 GCF_000327345.1 Myotis davidii
TCCTCAAAAGTGGGGACGAGGGATGTCTGTAAGCTTCCCCAAGGATGTAGAGACTATGTAGCACTCAGTGTTCACAGTGATGTGGAGAGGGAGGGTTGGGATGAAGCACACAGGCTCATTTACCCCTTACTAGCACACTCCTAAATCAAAGAGGGCAACAGGGCTAAATGAGTGCTAAAGTAGGACTGATTACCGCAAATATTTTTCAAGGGTTCTAATTTGTGTTCATGGAAGCATTCTGTATATCTGAAAGAAAAATGAAGCTTTTTCTTTGGAACAATTGATATAAGTATCATTTGTAACACTTAATACTCTAAGGAAAAATAAACTGACAATAAGGAAGCTTGAGCATTACTTAGCATGTATTACATTATTCTACTGAATTATTTTTTTCTTAAGAGCATTATAGTTTACTGAGCCAAGGATTATATGTTTTTCTATCTACACTGACAAATAAATTCTCTTCTCCTTTTTTTTTATTTTTTGACATATGAATTGAGGACATAATCACTCATTTAATGAATTTTATAAATATATTAATAAACTGCCCTTGAGCTCCATGCTAGAAATCTAGTAATGAATTAAGTTGACATACATTGAAAGTAATGGGCATTCATACTACTCATTTGAAATATACTCTGTATTTTGATAGAACTGTAAAACTGATCAGTTTGGCACTGGTTTATTTTGTATTAATTGAATATTTGATATTAAGAGGCTTGTCCAGTATCAATAAAAATTTGTGCCCTAGTCGGTTTGGCTTAGTGAAGAGCATCGGCCTGTAAACTGATAGGTCCCAGGTTCGATTCTGGTCAAGGGCACATGCCCTGATTGTGGACTCAATCCCCAGTGGGGGACTTGCAGGAGGCAGCCAATCCATGATTCTCTCTCATCATGGATGCTTCTATCTCTCTCTCCCTCTTCCTTCTTCTCTGAAATCAATAAATACATATTTTAAAAAATTGTGTTAGAATGTATCATCTCAAGGCAAAATTTGATATTATCATCTAAAACACTGAAAATGTCAACCAAGAGGACAGAGTCTGAGAGATCAGAGTGAGGATTTAGAAAAAAAAAAATTGACTGGCAAAACCTAATTGCAAACTATTTTTTCAGTATATGATGGAGAGGATGATGAACCAAGTTTTTCAGATTAGACTTTTCTTGAAAGGAATATATATATAATCTTAAATGTAACTCAAAGAAAAACTATGATCCAAGATCCAGAAATCAACTTCATGGCCTGTTGCTAAAGAGTAAGATGTGTCATGGACAATCCATAGAGAGGAACTGCAAATGGGAGAAGACATAAGGGAACATAAGTCATGTCAATACTTGTCTTGTAGCTTTTAGAACCATACAGAAGTGATAAACAGGTAAGAAAAAATTGCTGCAGTAAGAAGCAAACCTTGTAACTCAACCAAGCTCTGTCCATAAGAAAGAAACAAAAGACAAAAACTCAGATCTAGAACCATCTATTGAAATATAACTGCTATAGGGAGAATGAAGTCAGATGCAAAAGTCTATAAATAAATGTAGTTTCATGAAGATATATAGACAGACAGACATATATGATCTATCTATCTATCTATCTATCTATCTATCTATCTATCTAATCATTGAGAGACTAAGTAAAGTTGAACTAAGCCAACTGCAGGTCAACATAGCATCCTGGAAAGGAAGTATGTGTGCGTGTGCATGCGTGTGTGTGCGTGTGCATGCATGTGTGTGTGTGTGCGCGCGCGCGCGTGTGTGTGTGTGTAAATGTGCACTTCCCTAAGGATGAGGGCCTACGGCAGGTCTAAGTCACTAGAGAATTCAGGAAAGCGATAGATCAGCATCAGGCTGCATTTGGTTGCAGGTTACAAATATGCAGATCTGCAGCTGTTCTGTGAATGTTTATAGTATCTGGACTTTAGTAGCTTCAGCTAATTTAAGATTATGGCTGATCTCTCCAGGGGTGAAATAATTTTGCAAGAAATGAGAAGGAAGTGGTAAGAGATAACAAATAGTTTGATCCCATTCTTTATAAATATAACAAGTGCTGTGTTTATAAGCAACTGTTTAATGTGTTTTCAGAAAAATTAAAATTTTCTGCCTCTGGGTGGGAAAAAATCACCAAAACTTTGCCTTCAACAAACACAGTTTTACCACCTTTAACTACCTGGAAATAGTTATGTTTATCAGGAGAGAACACCTGAATCAACTAATTATTTTAAGTTTTCAAAATGTACAAGTTGAAATGCATATGAAAAGTGTTAGTAAAAGGAAGGCATAGTAAACTTAAGTCATAGCAAAATTTGTATTTTTAACTGTGCATGAACTTTGCATGTTTTATAAAGCAGGCCATTTGAGAATACAACTATTGAATGACCCAAAATTGTAGTAAGTATGCTTCGCAGTAACAAAGACAATTAGCAATGACCTAAGATTGGTATAACACAGAAAGGTCAACTTCCTCTTCAAAACTAAAGAAAACGCTTAAATATTAAATCATGAAGTTCAGTTACTGGTAATGGCCAGTATTTTGTCTTTAACTAATAACAAGTAGTAAATATAGGAGAAAAATGAGCAGATGCATAGCATTACATTTAGTTTATCATGAAATTCCATTCCAGTTGTGCATTTGGGTAATATACATTTCTCATGGGTTGGAATCTAAACAGTTGGATATTAATTGGTCTAGGTATGGAAGTGGGGAAGAAATGTCCCTATCTTTTTCTATATGTACTCCTTCAGGTATACTTACATCTTTCTTTATTGAAGTGTTTTTTTAAAAAATATTGACTTAAATGTATATGAAAAGTGCTAGTAAAAGGAAGGCATAGTAAACTTAATCAAGCCATAGCAAAATCTAACCTGTACTAGTATAAGACATGGAGAAAGAAATATGGGAAACAAAACATTTTTTTTAAATGTGCACTTCCCTAAGGATGATTCTGCTAAATAAAATATCCTTCCAATACTCACCTTTAAAACTCCAACTTAAAGATGTTGTTCAAAGAGTTAAAACCTAATGAAAATGTTATCAACCAGAATTAATGTTATTGGTTTTCAGTTACTCGTGCCTCTGAGTCTTAAAACTCCTGACACATATAAACATTCCATCATTACAATTTTAAAACAGCTTTAAAAGAAGAACTCAAATGAGTCAGACTTATTTTTTTTCTTTATCTGCTTCAGGCAAGGAAGGAATCTGCTGTGTCTCCATTTGACATTTAAAATTTCCCTCATTTAAATTGTCCAAACTTCAAAGAATTGAAACTATAAATCCATCTTCTTTTGGCAGTGTCAATGTCAGAAAGTTATCAAGGGAACAAAGCCCACCTTCAGCTTAATAAAATGATACCTTTTATGAAAGACATTTCCATTATCTACAGCAAAACCAAACTCATAAACAATCACCACAATACTGATTTCAAATTACCCTATTTATAAGAGTTGTCAGATTATAAAGAATATTAAAGACTCCAAAGAGACATAAAGTCAGGAGACAACTCATAGTTAATAATGTAACCCACAGAACCACAGAATAAAACTGGCAATGAGAAAAACAGTTAGAATAATAGAGGAGACATTGACAATTCTGGCATCTGTTTTACATTTCAGGGAATGAAAGGATTATTGCACATATTTTATTAGTTTGGGGTCCAGCTTTCCTGCTTAGAAAAATTAATTTTGAAAACTCATGTCATCTCTATTTGCAATCTCCATAAAGGGATCTACTGAATAAAAACTAATCTTTTTAAAATCTTATTTCTAGATTAAATATTATCATTAGCTTACATTTAGTAAATTATTTATATTCTTTTTTTTAAAAAATATTTCATTGTTGAGAGTGTTACAGATGTCCTTCATTTTCTCCTCTTTGCCCAACTTCCACCCATCACCCCACCCCAGGCATTCACCTGTTTATTGTCTGTGTCCAAGGCCTGTGAACACATGCTTGTAAATTATTTGGTTAATCTCTTCCTGCCCTCCTTCCCACCTCCCTCTGAGATCTGTCAATCTGTTCCATGCTTCCATGTCTGTGGTCCTATCATATTGGTGAATGTATTTTGTTCCTTAGATTCTACATATAAGTGAGATCATGTGATATTTGTCTTTCTCTGACTGTCTTATTTTGCTTAGCATAATATTCTCCAGGTCCCTCCATGCAGTCTTAAATGGTAAGAGATCCTTTTTTTTTTACAGCTGCACCGTGTTCCATTGTGTAAATGAACCACATCTTTTTATCAACTTATTTACTGATGGATGGGCACTTGGGCTGTTTCCAGATCTTACCTACTATAAATTGTGCTGCTATGAACATATGGGTGCATATATTCTTTCTGATTGGTATTTCAGGATTCTTAAAATATATTCCTAGAAGTGAAAGCACTGAGTCAAATCTCAGTTCCATTTTTAATTTTTTTGAGGAACCTCCATATGTTTTCCATAGTGGCTGCACAGATCTGCATCTCCACCAGCAGGATCCTAGGGTTCCCTTTTCTCCACATCTTCACCAGCACTTGTCTTTTGATGATTTGTTGATGGTAGCCATTCTGACAGGTGTGAGGTGATACCTCACTGTTGTTTTAATTTTAAACTCTCTGATGATTAGTGATATTGAGCATTTTTTCATGTCTTTTGGCCATCTGTATGTCCTCTTGGGAAAAGTGTCTATTCAAGTCTTTTGCCTATTTTTAAATTTGATTATCTTCCTCTTGTTGAATTATATGTGTGTTGATATTAATTAGGCCTCTTTGTGATCCCTGAAATTGTGTAGATTTTTCTTTTACCAGGTTAGGGAAGTTTTCTGTGATTGGTACTTCAAATAAGTTTTCTGTCCCTTGCTTGCTTTCTTCTCCTTCTGGTACACCTATGATATGAATGTATTTACTTTTCACTTTGTCCCAGAGCTCCCTTAAACTACCCTCATTCTTTTTGTTGCTCTATTTGGGTGTTTTTTTTTTTCTAACTTGTTTTCCAAATCACTGATTCTATCCTCTGCTTGTTGAGAGTGTTACAAATGTTCTTCTTTTAATTCCTTCCAGTGTATTCTTGATGTTGGATGTGATACTCTTTATTTCCAACTGGCTCTTATTCAGAATTTTTATCTTCTTTTTTCATGTTGATGTAGTTTTCATTAAGTTCATTATAATTATCACTAAGTTGTTTGAGCATCCTTATAACCATTATTTTGAACTCTATGTCTGATAAATTGCTTGCTTTCATTTTATTTAGTTCTTTTTCTAGTGAATTTTCCTGGTCTTTCATTTGGCAGTTCTCTCTTTGTCACCTCATTTTAGCTGTATCTTTGTGTTTGTTTCTATGTGTTAAATAGAACTATGATGACCGCTAGTCTTTGTGGGGTAGCCCTATGTAGTAATTGTCCTATAGAACATGGTGGTAAAGTTTCTTTAATCTCCTGAACTGAATTCTCTAGGAATATTCCTTTTGTGGGTTATTTGGACCTTCCTGTTATGATTTGGAACTGATTATTGTTGATCCATTCATCGGTGGGATCCACCTTCACCCCACAGAAATGACCTTAGCAGGGTGGGGCCAGATGGAAATAGGAGTGAAAATCCAACCTTCCCTTTGATTGGAGTGACACAGGTTTCAGATCTCAAGAGTGGGGCTAGCTGCTTGCCTTCTAGCTCAGCAGTACCCCCTCAGGGACTCTGAGAGGAGGCTCTGAGGGGGTCCCAACAGTGGCTCTGAGTTGTGACCACTTTCCCCTGTAAAGCTGCACCAGCAGGGAAGTGCCGGTGGGCCTTGAGGGAGAGAAGAAGGCTGACCCTGCACTTGGGGTGGGGCTTGCTCTTGGGAGGGGAGAGAGAGTTGATCCCCTCCTTCCATCTCTGCAGCTATCTGCCATAGGCCCTAGTGGAGGTCTCCAAGAGGTGGGCTCCAGATGACCCAGTTCTGACTTACAATTCCTCTCCCCTTTTGTTTGCACCAGGCTGGTGTTGACAACAGGTTTTGGAATTACAAATCCAGTCAGCTTTTTGTTAGATGTGGCACAGGCCCTTGGCCCTCAGGAAAGGAGCTAGTCCTTGCCTTCTAGCTCAGTGGTGCCTCACCAGAGCTCTGGAAGAGAGGCTCCAAGGGTGTCGCACCAGAGTTCATAGCTCTGAGTTGTGATTCCTTTACCCTGCAAGGCTTCACCTGCAGGAGAGAGGCTCCAAATGTCCCAGATCTGGATTCCACTTCCTTTCTGCTGTGGGTCTGAGCTTGACTGGTGGTGCCAGTAGGATTTTTGGAGTGCAAATTCAGGCAGACCTTTGTGGGTGGTGCAGGTTCTCAGCAGGGTAGTTAGTCACCGACTTTCTAGCTTGGTGGCACGCTGCCAGACATCCTGAAGCGGGTTTGCAAGTGCATGCCTCCCCCTAGCTCTGTAGCTACCTGCTGCCTAGGCTCTGAATGGGAGCCTTCCACTGGAGATGGCACCAGCCTAACCTGATGGGCAGGGAGATTGGCTCTTGTTCCCAAGCCACTCTGTTCAGTGTTTATCTGAGACTGTCAATAATAGTTTCTCCAGAAAAAAAAAAAAGCCTGGCACAGGTCCCTTTTGGTATAGCTGAGTCCTTTATGCTGGATTTGAGCTGGACAGAGTGGTGTTGCCATTGTTTGAAGGACAGGGTTAATGCACGTTCTCTAGTTGTTTCTGTAAGGAAGAAGTGCTGGACCCTGGGAGATAGCATCTGAGGGTGTTGTGGGATGTTGGCTTGGGACTGCGACCTCAGAAGCCTACCTTCCTGATCTTCAGCACTATGCCTCCCAAATCTTCTCCTTATAGCTTCCAGATGCCCTGGGTCTCCTTCCCTTTACCAGAGCCCCGGGTAAGTGCCCAAGGACTAGTCTCTGTTCATTAGCCTTTACAGAGAACGCCTGGCATTCAATCAGACTCCCTCTCCTTTCCAATGGACTAAGTCCCCGCTTAATTTTGCTGCCAAATACTATGCAAGCTCTTCTTCCAGGCCCTGGTGTTCTGGGTTGGGGGCCCTAGCACTGGATTGAGACCCCACTTTCCTTTGGGGGGGTGGTTTGCATCAGCAATATTTCTCCAGCTTCACAGGCACTGCCCCAGGGTGCAAAGACCAGCACTTTCTCACTTCTCTGCCCCTCTTACCAGTCTCTGTGTGGCTTCCTTTCTTTTCAATCTTGGATATAAAAGTCCAGGTCAGATGTCCTTCTCCTGTTAATTTAGGCTAATAGCTCTAAATTTTACTTGTAAGTCTGGTTTGGCACCAGGAGGTGGTGTGTGTTGCTTTTACCTATTCTGTCACCATCTTTGAGCTCCTATTTTATATTTTTGAGCAAGTTTGTTGGATTTATAACCTGATCGTTGCGTGATGTTGGACAATTAAATTCTCTCAACCTCAGTCTACTCATTTGTAAAATGGGAAGATTGCCATGAGAATTCAACAAATTGGTAGATGTAAACCACATAATAAAGAGTCTGTCATATTGGAAATGTTAATAACAGTTTGCTATTATTATTATTGTGATTATTATTATTTGTTTAATTTTTTTTATCTTCACATCCTGACTTCCCAGTGTGAAATTGTGAGAATTAATGAGGTAACGCATTTAAACAGTCTCATTAGGTAAAAGGTGTTATGTAAATATTAAAATCCACAAGAGCATTGAACACATTTTGCTACATCTATAAACATTCTTATAGAAAGACTATAGAACAATATTAATGAAAAAACAATATTTACTCAGAATCCTAAAAAATTAATTATTCATGTATGTTCTGATATGTAGGAACTTTGAGGGGAAATCTACAAATAAAAAATGTTTTCCCTATATTTATTTCCTCTTTATTCCTTTGGAACTTTACTTTAAAAATCACAAACCCAACAAGACAAAGGCTTTGCTAAAAACACACACTATTTTTTCTGACAGAGGAGACAACCATTAAATGTACAGTATCTGGCTGTTTGCTATATTGAGAAGAGGGAACTCTTCTACTATACAATGCCAACCAGACTCTTGCCCGGATACACTAGTCTCTCTTTTTGGCTTTGTCTCACTCTGTTCTTCCTACTCACTACCTGGCATAGACCTTAGGGTTCCTGTGGAAATGGTCAGGCATTGTAATCATTAAAGCAAAAGAGAACCCCCCAAAAGAGACTGTGGTAGAGTGAAAAGAGCACAAACTATGTGACCAGAATCTTAAAATTTTACTAGTTTTGAGCTTGGATAAAGGCCTCATCTCGAATGTTTAAAGAGGCTCTCTAAAGTCTCCTCTATAATCTGAAATTTTTTATTTAGGCGTGATAGCAATAGATCTGAATTCTAACCTCCTGTGTCACAATGATTGTGTTAAGTATATAACATTTTTAAATGAACATATTTTCATTTAATATAACAGAAACTCAGTAAGATGGGTAATCTTCACACTAGAGACCCATAAATATAAATTCAGGCTCAGCAAGGTTAAATAACTTATTAATGGTATAGCAAGTTAGAGTTTGAAAGTGTTTCTTCAAAATTCAGAGTTTGTTCTGCCCTCCTATGTCACATTACTTTGTATATATGTTCTTTCATTAAATGTAAAATATATTTCTTCGCTGATAACCAAAACAGTTTTGCATGTGGCATTTCTCTTTAGTAATTAGGGGAACTAAACAAACCCTATTAATTTAATAAATATTTACTGAACACATCTTACTACATCTATAAACACTCTTATAGATAGACTATTGAACAATATTAATGAAAAAACAATATTAGGGATAAAACAATATTTACTCATAATCCTAAAAAATAATTATTCATGTATGTTCCGATATGACACTATGGCAGACACTGAATGATGTATCAGGGAAGAATAGTAGACATGATAAATATGATCCCCAACCTTATAAAATTTATAGTCAAGATGGATACACAAAATTTATAAAAAAAATATAAAATGGTGTTCAATTATTATTTTTTGTAAGTTACCAGGATTTGTTTTACTATGTACTAATTATTGCTGGATACTTCTATATATTATTTTATTCAGTTTCTATCTGTGAATTAAGTTTTTCCCCCTCTTTTATAAATGAGAAAACGTGGATAAATAGTAACACTTTGTGCCAATTTATTCCCCTTCCAGCAATGAATAGCAGTGGCCAACTTCATCATATCTTCTCCTATATTGAGAAGTTTTATTTAAAAAAACACACATACAACCAATAACAACCAAACTAATTTGATAGGCTAAATGATTGTATCTAATTATTTTCACTGTATTTTGATTTCTAATGAGGTTGGAAATTTGTTGGTATATTAGGAAGGATTTATTATGCATCTATATTAATCAAGTATTATATGTGGCATAGAGTGCAAAAACACAAAAGTATTATTTTAGTTAGAAGATTAAAAGAAAAATAAACTTTATAAGCATCACAAGTAATGAGAAACACATTTTATTTTTTCATGGACTAAAGTCATCCATTTGGTCACAGAGTTACAGTTTGTGAATCTCAATAATAAGGAGGACAAAGGTGATTTTGGATTCTTGCTATTCTATTTTCACCAAGATTCTGGCCTAATAAAATTAACCATGCTTTTTACCCTTTGTATATGTATTTATCCTCAGCTTTTCCCTCTGTCATACTTGATGACTTAAAATTTTATGTAGACCCCTGTTTAAGAGCACAGAACGGTTTTTACAGTGTTGATCTTCACTATCGTAGATTTAATATCCATAATTCATCTGAAACAAAGAATTGCTAATGTGAATATAAAGTTTCTTTTAATACACTTTCAGAATATGACTATTGTGTTTGCTAATGTAAGCTGTTTTGTATTTGTAATGTTTCTTAAAAGCTATTAGTTACTCTTTAAAAATCAGATTGAAACTAACATCACATTTCTGGCGTCTTGGCTTTCATTCCATCTTTTCTTTTTTAGCCAAATTATACTGGCTAAAAACCACTCCCTGGACAGCAAGTGAAATTGCCCCAGGCTAGGATTATCACAGTAGGAAAGTCAGATGCAATGATAAAGGAACCTAATATTCATTAAACCCATATGGCATATTCATTTTTCATAGAGCTCCTTTTTTGGTTTGAAAAATCACCTATTTTATTCAATTCCAATGTTTTTTACCTGTTTGTTTTTAAACTATATGAGACTGACAGAGTTGAAGCGACATCTATGATGAGATCTAGCTATACCTAACCTACATCTCTGAAGCTATTTATGAGAGTTGCTATTTATAACTAATCAAAGACTTAGGTGACAGTGGCTTAAACCTTAGGATGCCAATTGTTCCCTTATTAGGAAGTCTCAAGTTTGGTGGTTGCTGGGTTGGCACATAGGCTCAATATGCTCAGGGCTCTGGGTTAGCGTTTTGATGATGCCCATGGCCTACTCATCCTGAGAAGGCAGGAACATCCAATCAAGACATCTTCTCTTCTATTAAAGAAAAAATAAAAAGCAATCCCAGAGGTTCCCTGGAAGTTTTCCCTTCTGTGTCATTGGCCAGAACTTTGCACCAGAGACTAGTCTCACCTGCAACCTGTTCTATTGCTGAATTAAATCAGGCCTATAGAAACAAAGAAAAGGTTAGGAAATAAGTTTGGTATAAAAATCCAAGAATATATGAAGGAAAAAAAAGGTTTTTTTCTTAGTTATTTTTAATTTAATTAGAAATAATTTTTGATACATTTAATTGTTTTGTTTATTTTGACAGTAATTTTGTACTTTGGATAAAATAATCAAAGGCCATGTACATTTTATTATTTATTTATTTATTTACTTATTTATTTTAATTTTCTCCATCTTGGTTGAATGTTTTTTTTTAAATTATTTATTTATTTATTTTATTGTCTAAAGTTTAGGCCCCAAACCTTTTTTTCTAGGGCTAATTTAACCCCACTACTAAGGTAAAACCCTGAGGATTTCCAAAAAAAAAATCCAAGAATATATGAAGGAAAAAAAGGGTTTTTTTCTTAGTTATTTTTAATTTAATTAG
>NW_006289214.1:891927-893303 GCF_000327345.1 Myotis davidii
ACTTATTTATTTTAATTTTCTCCATCTTGGTTGAATGTTTTTTTTTAAATTATTTAATTTATTTATTTATTGTCTAAAGTTTTACATATGTCTCCTTTTTCTCCAATTGACCCCCCACAGCCATTCCCACCCTGAGCAAGCCCCAACTGCCCCAGTGTCTGTATCCATTGGTTATGCTAAGATGCACGCATACAAGTATTGATTTAATCTAATTAGTTCTTAAATCACTTTAAAAGCAGCAGAAGAAAACCTAAATTCATTATTATTAAATCTGGTTGAATATACATTTGAATATGTAAGCTTATCACAAATACTATACATTAGACCCATATTGTATAACCAAAGGAAAGCCTTTCTTATTAAACCATATTTTATATGTATTCTAATTTAATTCATATGTCATAGACTTGTGGCTTGATTCCACTGTGCAGCAAAATTTTCAAAATGTATTGACTTAGTTCAGCCTCAGTAATAAAAAGAACCATATGTACAGTCGATTCAACAAAAATACTATGCGAACATATTTTTGTAACAAGAGAGAAATTTTTAGACCTAAAATTGTCAAGAAGACACTTAGCTTGTTTGAACATATATCAATAAATCAAGTTTGTTGAATGTTAGAAAGCCTATCTTTAGAAAATTGAATATATGACAACTCTGAAGCATATCACGCACAGAAAAACTAATAGCAAGTTTGGTCTAGATTTTGAAAATTTATATCTACCTGCTATTTTTAGCAACATCTTATGGCTGGAAATAGCACTAAAACAAAAATAGACTCAAAATTGTTGTCCCATTTTGTTGGTGTATCTATTTAGTAAAATGGTTTAAAATGTCAATATTTAAATATCAAAACATATTTTACTCATGCAGGATGTATTAATTTTAATTAAATGAATATGATATATGAAATCCAAGATAACTATTATATGGCAGAATTATTCTCAAAGGCTTGCATAGTTATATGATTAAGTAAGCAGTGGGGCTTGAATAACTTTGTATTACTGAAAAGTTTCTTTTAAAAAAAATAATCTTGACCGGATTTTCTCCTATTCTTCTTAATTTGTTTTTAGATATTTAAAGCTACAACATGGTCAGCCATTATAAGTGATATTTTCAATATTTCATATGCAATTGCACACAAAAGATAAAATTAAATTTTAAAGAATTTGATGTGTATAGGTTTCTACAGATGTGAATGGCAATGAGCATTTAACTAATCAGAGATAAGATGTAGTATTAACTTTCCAAAGGTGATAAATAGCACAAACTGAAGTTAATAAGTGCATTTTGCTAAACCAAAATAAATTCTCTAATTAAAAAATAAGGGAATTGTACTTGAACAAAAATGTGATTAATTAAAATTGTTAGGGAGA
>NW_006289214.1:893579-911013 GCF_000327345.1 Myotis davidii
AGGGAAAGATTTCCACCCCAGCATGTATAAAACAGCAAGCAATAAGAGCAGTGTTCTAACAAATATTTATTACTGAAAGAGAAAAGCTAAGCCTGTGATATAAGTGGATAACTATTTCAAGTCAGGCGCCAGGAACAGTTTTATAGATTTTCTAGCATCAGAGCTAATGCTTGGAACTTGCTCTCTTTTATGCGTTTCCATTAATTCCCTTCCACTACTGCAGCCCACCATTGCCCTTCTGCCCACCCTGTCTCTACTTCTCATCATGACCCAGGGAGCGAGTCCTGAGAGGAGCCTTCGCTTTCCTCACTGGTGGAGCTGTCTTAACCATTCAGCCCCATCCTGACATTCCGAACTCCATGGCATTTCTAATTGTCAAGGAAAAGCAGGGTCGCCACAGCTGCCACTCTCAATGTACAAAATCCAACCAGTGAGGACTCACTGTAATTTGATATTGTTCCACAAAATGGAGGTTTAAAAAAGGAGTGGGGAGGGAAGACCTATGTTATGATGAAAGTAAGTCAAGGCTTCCTCTTTTTCTGTCAATAAACATTTTCTTTTTAATTTGAAAGAGCAGTGGGTTTTCAATCAAGACCGTTTTGACCCATGATGTGTCAATAAGCTTTAGAGCCAGAGATTGTGGCTGTGGAAAGACAGTAATGCGCCTTACCTCTTGTCTCTCAGTTAATTCTCCAAATGCAGCCACTTCCCAGACCAGAGAATGATTCTATATCATTCTTTAACAGCACCGTTAAAACCAGTTTCTCGTATGTAATACAACTTTGCTAAAGTGTGATTGTGACATCAAGAGCTAATGCAGGACGAGACACTTTAAATATGGGTATCCGATAATACAGGGGTGGGAAAAGGTAGGTTTATCAGTTTCTAGGACTTAAAACTGTAAACTTCCTTTTATCCAACCCTGTATGGTCTTAGAATCAAGCAGCCTTTTCACTTCCAGGACCATCTGTTTTTATTTGCCTAAGGTCAAATTCCCACATTCCCACTATCGTGTGTGTGTGTGTGTGGGGGGGGGGGGGGGGGGCCTTAATGGGCAGCAGGTTGTGTGGTGGTGGGGGGGGGGGGGAGAGGATAAACAAACATTGTAGTAATCCTCTTCAGTTCTAACTGAGCCCTCGTGACATCCTAACAACTCTATCTGATTGTCTTCATTTAGACTTCATGCTGGTTTAAGATTGCCTTACATGTGCTAGGGTCAATGTTGCTGACCAGAATAAAGAGAAAGAAATTCCCGAGCACACTTTCAATGTCCAACCTCACTACAGAATGCTTACAAATCCTGTATTTGCCAATTTGTCAGCCTCAATAATTTAAAAATCCAGATTCCAGCCTGAGCAATAGAAGAAACTCTTGGAAATTTAAGATAGCAGTTTATCTTCCCTGTATAACATAACTGTTTCTATATATCAGAGCATTGATCAAATGTAAATTACTGTCCTTATGGAATATCTTTTAATATATTAAATAAAATGCACCATTAAATAATGACAGAGAACTTATAATTCAGTATTTAATGCAAACACTTAAACCACTGTATTTGAGTATATATTTTTTCATAGTCACATCCTACCACTTTATTTTATAGTGCTGTTTAGCAGTTGTAGTATAATTTTTGAATAGTTCATACAAAATTTGAAAATTTGAAATGTGTTTGAATTATTTATGCTATAACACAAAGTTGCAAAAAGAGAAATCAATAAAGAACTTTGAGCAACAGTGTTTAAACTTCCAGTTAGAATAAACTAATCCAGGGGTGGGCAACCCCTGGCACGTGTGCCAAACATGGCACTCCAGTAACTTTTGCTGGCACACAAACTCCTCTCTTATAATCTTCCATTTACAATTTTTTTTCTTAAAATCGACTTTTTTATTTTTCAGATAAATTCAGTGTAGATGCATCTTAGATTAATAAATAATTTTACATAACATGTATACATTAAAAAATAAATGTATTTTTCATCATCATATACTGTGTTTTTGTCGCTCAAATGAATTTTATTATTTCTTCAAGGTTCTTCACATACATACACCTTAAGAGATATCAAGTAGGCATAACATGTTCTCAAAAAATTAGGGTTGGCACACAGAAGAATTTTGAGTCAGAGATTTTGCTGGTTTTGCGGGCAACTCACAAAAAGGTTGCCCACCCCTGAACTAGTCTAATACTAGCTCTCATATCAAAGTTAAAACAATTTCCAATGAAATAATTACACTTAGCTTTGGGCTTCAATTTTCTGCTTTGGCTTATATGTATTTATTCTACAACCCTAGATTATTCCATATACCTCTTCATACATACATGCTGCATATCATTTTACAAAGTGTTCTATAACATCAAGTTGAAAGAAATGGTGCTTAAAGACCATTTGGTGAAACCACAGCTGATATATATGCTTTTAAAAGTTTTGACAAACAGTTGCCATAGTTATAGCAAGGATAGCTTGTTACTTTTAGAAACAGAAGAAATCCATTTATACTTCACACTATACAATCATTAAATGCCTATCATATCATAAGTCCTATATGAGATGTTTATTCCACAGAGCTAAGGGTCAGTCTCTGCCTTCAAATAGTTCCCAGTGGCCAACAAATAAATTGATAGTTACAATTTAATGTGATAATACTTTCATGAGGCATTGAAGTAATGCAGAGGAGGGGTACCTGGACAAGGGAAAAACCAATCAGTTTCTCTACTAGTATAGCACCTCCCTGCTAAGGACTGATCACTTTTATTTCTGCCTTCTTTTGTGTGTCAGGTAAACCCTGGCAAAGGAAATAAAGTTTAAATCAGCTTCTACCAAAGTTATGTTTCCTTTCCCCCGACAGAAAAACACACACCTTACAACACATAGTATATTAGAAGAGAAAAAAGTATGACAGTCCTCCTAAGTTGGTTTAATAATACCTTTAATACTCGTATAATACCTTGTAATACCTCTATAATGAGCACTTGGAGTATCTTCCAACTGCTCTTAATAGCACCAATGTGCACTTGCAAGAACTCAGAACACCCCACTTTGTACAGGGCCTTTCAATTAGACTGCAGCCATGCATTGATTTCGCAAACATTTGCTGATTCCACAAACACTTACAGAGCCCCTACTACATCAAAGGCTCAGTGGTGAATGACAGAGACAGGGTACTTGCTCTCCAGGAGTTTAGAGCCTAATGGGGGACACTGGAGAGTAAATAAACAAATACACTGTGAGTGCTGTGATAAGGCAGTGGTATCTGGCTCCTTAAGAGCAGTCAAAAAAAGACTTTCTAAAGGAAGTAATATTTTGATCTCTGACTTGAAGAGTGAGAAGTTACCTACGCTAAGGGAGAGAACAAAAAGAGAAGAATGAACCAGTAGAGCAAAGAACCCTCACAGAGGCTGAGAAGCAAAAAGAGCAGGGTGTTTTCAAGAAATTGGGAGTTCGGTTTAGCTGGATGATGGAGTGATCCGTGTTTTGGGGTAGCTGGAGACGAGGCTGCTCAAGTAATCAGAGGGCTGCGCACGCTGGAGTGGGCAGCCTGTTTTAAGATGGATGGACTTTTGGATGGAGTATGATATGGAAACACTGAACAGTTTTAACCAGAGCGATATGATCAGAGTTCATTTTGGACAAAAAAACCCTGGCTCCTTGTGGAGAATAGATTTTTCAAGACTTCAAGTCAATAAGCAGACAAGTATATGTTAAAGCTCGCTACCCCCACCATGTGCCTGTATCAGATCCAATTTAAGCAATGCCCCAGATTTGCTCAGCACCAATTAACTCCCAGGTCCTCGGTGGCATTAGTGGTTTAATGGCTTTAGTGGCTTTTCCTGGTTGAATGCAAAGGGTTGTCACACTACAGATAATGGCCTAACATGATCCGCTCTCCGGACTTCCCCCAGGAGGGTTGTCCTCGCACACCTCCACCCTGCCAACTACAGCAGGACCCGGAGCAGCTCTGGTGCCCAGGCACACAGAGGCTCTGGTTCGTTCTCCATTGCCAGGTTCAGACACAGTCTGGAGTCATGAGCTCCGGCTTCCCTCAAAGCTGCATGGAGATGCTGAGTGGTGCTGAGTTTGAGGCACTTTTGGGATATTTTATTGGCCAGTTGTTTGCATGGATCTGGTGTGTAGGAAAGAAAGCCAGAGTATATGTATAGATTTGGGGGACACTAGGAACTAAACCATTAACGTGATTATGATCACCTGGGGTATGAAGGACAAGAGAAGGCAAAACCTTAGGGGAAAATAACATTGAAACATGGAAAAATAAAGGAGTTTTGCATAGGATTTAAAATATACCCTAGGTGCACAGGAAAAACCCCAGCAGAGTTCATTATTTCAGAAATAAAGGAATAGAACGCTCTAAGAACATGTGAAATGCTGCTTAGAGGCTGAGTGAAGTAAAACCCCAGGGGTGCCTTTAGATTTAGAAATAAACTTGGGCAAGAGAATTTAGAGAAATTTTGTTGGAGTGGTTAGAGGTGAAAAAAAGAGATTGTGTTTTGTTGATGGATTGGTGTACTTACAAGAAGATCTTAAAGTGCACAAAACAGATGAGGTAGCAGAAAAATTAGTGGAAGCAAGGTTTTCTATTTATTCTTCCTGGTTTGTTTTAAATTAGAGAGGCTTGGGCATTTTAAATGAGTATGAAGAGGTATAAGCCTATGAGCAAGGAAAAAGAGGTTAAACTTACAGAAAATAGGAGAGAATTTCTGATAAGTTAATAGACCATCTATTTGGCCCATAGATTTGTTTTAAGCCCATAACCTATTCTAGAGATAATTTTTTCCACAAATTATGGCATTTAGGTTTATTTAGAAAATTTGGAAGATTTGCCAAATGTTGAGCTTGGTATTTTTTTGTGGAAGTAGCTATAGTGGCCAAATAGTTACCATAGGAAGTAAATATGGTTTCTTGCTCCATTCATTTATCTATACTGAACTGGCTTCTGTATTTCAACTTGTACAGGCTTGAACTATAGAGTAACAATGGATGATTATAAAATAAGCCTGAAAGAACTGAAATATATGGGCTCAAAAAAGTTAAAGAATTTTAACAGAGGGGACGAAAGACAAGATATAAGGAGATACAGCTAAGTTTCTGCCTGTTTTGGTAAAAAGTTGAGCGAGTCAGGGGCAAGATCTTTGAGAGTAGAGGACAGTTTATTAGTGAAAATCTATAACAAACTGTAGGAGTAGGATTAAAAAATGCATTTATGATATTCTATATTATTAACATATTTAGTTGTTTTTGTGATTGGAAAATGTTTTAAATGAACTATTGCTACTATGAATAATAATGATTATAATAACAATAAATTTATCTATGGAGTATGTATGGTATTCTAGGCACTATTCTAAGCTCTATAAATGAATCACTCCATTTAATCTTCATAGTAGGCCTATGAAGTGAATTTTATTCTCCCTATTTTACTTCATTAAAAGATGAATGTGTCAATTATATAAAATGCCAGGTTTTATAGTGCAAAATTAAATTTCTCAATTTGATGAGATTCAGGACCATTATTTCCTTTAATTTTTTTTTTACTTAAGTAGGATTTATAAGCTAAACCTCCTAATCCTCATTTCATTATTAATTTTCATAAATATTTAAATATTACAAGGAACTTCACTTCCACTAAATATTGCTGAAGACATCAACTAGGAACTAAATAGTTAAGTATTTCACTTTGTACCATCAAAGTTTAAATTAATTCATGAACCCCTAGAATGCAAAACCAAGGCAGCCTCTTCTCTAGAGCTATTTTGTTGGCCCTAGTAGTTTAAATGACATCCCACAGGAAAATTGGTCTTTATAATAGGTTAACTTTTTGCTTAGAATTCTGGAATTGTATAAGCAATACCAAATTAACAACAACAAAAAAAAACCATCTGAGTTATTAGTACTAAATACTAAAAATAATATGCAGCCATCTATATAACTATGTATTCTTATATCTGTCTATCTATATCTATCTATAATAAAATTATGCCAAGATCCCCAGGTTGACATTTTTAAATAAAATGCCTGTATGTATTTTCTTTCTCAAGAAGATTAATATTTCCAGTGTTTTCATACTGATTATTGTCTGCACATAAAGAGACAGCTACTTCCTGTGAACTCAATACTCAATCATTTACATGAGCTATTAAGTTACAGCAAATAATTAAATATCAAATTATAACAGAGAAAATAAACAAACCCCCTATAAGAATGGCTTAATAGAACAACAGCTTATTAAATGAGATCATGATATTATTATACTATTATTAGCCAAATATTTATATTGAATACTTTGTCATTTGTTATTGCACTGTAGAAAAAGTGCACTGTAAGATTGGGAACTATGGGAAGCTGACATTTAAATTATCTGGTCAGCTATTCCTGGGTGAAGGGATAGACTAATGAATTACTACTACATGCTATAAACTTAGCTTTATCAGGACAGTAATTTATTTCATATCTGTAGTTTGGGATTTTTGTTTGTCAAATTAAGAAGTACTTCTCCATTAGAAACATAAGCCCAATTTCAGGCGTAAGGACAGCTGATTAAAATTAGTGATGCGGTAAGTGAGGGCATTTATGCTTTGAAGCTTAACGCGTAGCTTTCTCCATGATGTTCAGAGATTCCATTCTCCTCTCCACGTGAGCATGAGCTCCCTGGATGTCAATGGGAGCCGCCTTTCCGTGACGGGAAGAAAATAGGCTAGCAGCTAGCTAAAGTTAATTATCAGGCTGTTTTCAGTCCCATTTTAATGCCCTCTTTATTGGCAATGGAAGCCTGATATGTAGCTCACTTTGTTCCTCACCTGATTTTCCAAGGTAGGAAACAGAAGGCAAGTGCAATGTAAAAAGGTGTAAGCTGTGAATAAATACACGCAGGGAACCTAAAAGGAATTCAGCAGTTTTATGTAGCCGCCGGGAACTTGGCTAGATTTCCCAGTGACGCAGTTTAGGCTGTATTCACTCTAAACCTGTGTGTCACTTAAGACTGTGGGTATTTTGTCACACGGCTAAATAGTACAATTGTTGCACATTTAATAAATGAAATATTTAAACCAACATATAAATATGCCGTCCATAGGTAAAACAAACTCTAAGTGGAAAGGGGTATATTTATATCAGAACAAGTTAGTATATCATTTTATGGCTTTTGTGTTTGTGTTTTAAAGGCAATTTATGATTCATTCTCAGAATCAAAAAATGCTGGAATCTTTCATAAAGGGGTCATGTTGCACAGTGGTTAAAAGCCCAGATTCTACAGTCAGACCAACATATCGGCACTGCTGCTAGCTTGCTCTAGGACCTAGAGTAGATTTAATTAAGGCCCCTGTATCTCAGTTCCCTCATCTGTAATATGGTGATACAAATAGTATATACTAAGCAAAAAAAGTGTATGAGAAAAAGTAATGTGCATGTGTGTAAATCCTTAAACTATGTTGAGCAGAATAAGTGCCATATAAATCCAATATAATAAAAGCCTAAGATGCTAAATGTCCAGTCAGGCGGTCGGCCATTGAACCAATCAAAGCATAATATGCTAATGATATGCTAAGGCCGCTCAACTGCTTACTGTGATGTTCACTGACCACCAGGGGGCAGACACTCAGACTGCTAAGTTAGCTTGCTGCTGAGGTACAGACAATGGGGACTGGGTGAGTCAGGCCAGACACTCATTGGAGCTCTCCTGCAGTCGCTTCCCAGCTGGCCAACTTCCCGCATCTCTCCCTGCCCTGATCATGCACCAGTGAGGTCCCTCAGCCTGGCCTGTGCCCTTGTAGTCCTGGACCCCTCGGGGGATGATGGAGAGACAGTTTTTGGCCCAATCCCAGAGGCCAGGCCAAGGAACCCCACTGGTGCATGAATTAGTGCACCGGGCCTCTAGTACAATTACAATTATTAATGAACTAGAGGCCCAGTGCACAGATTTGTGCATGGGTGGGGTCCAGCAGGCCTGGCCCCAATCAGGGCGGATCAGGGCTGGGCCTGTCAGGAGGAGGGGATGGTGGGAGGTAGGCCGGCAGCTCACTTGGAATCAGGGCCCAATCAGTGCCAGATGGCTGGGGAAAGGGTCCATGGTCGATTGGCTGGTGGGCCCTGTCCCCCATTGGGGTTAGGGGGCTGATTGGGGCAGGGTCAGCCATGCTCCCTGGGGGTGGGGCTGGTCAGCTGTGGGAGGTGGGCTGGACAGCCCCAGCCCTGGAATGGGGTGGGTGGGGAGTGCTGATCCGGGGCCAGTGGCCTGGGTGAGGGGCCATGGGTGAGGGGCTTTATGAGATTGGCCAGCCAGCCCCACCCTCTATTGGGGTAGGGGGCAATCAGAGGTGGGGCTGACTGGGGGGAGGGGCTGCAGACCAATCAGGATGGTGGGGGCCATTGGAGACATGGCTGGCTGGGGGAAAGGGCTGAAGGGGGTTGGCCGCCCAGCTCCGCCTCCTATTGGGGTGGGAGAGTGCGATCAGGGATGGTCCGGACAGGGGGAGAGGCTGTGGGCCTATCATGATGGGGCAGGCTGTCCGGTGGGGGGGTGGCTAGCCGGTGGGAGGGGGGCAAGGGAGAGGGGGGCGTTTGACCAGCAGGCCCCGCTCTTGATTGGGTGGGAGAGTCCGATCAGGGAATCAGGGGCAGGCCGGCAGGGTTGAGGGGCCACAAGGTTAGCCGTCAGCCCCACCCCCTGATCAGTTGGTTTGCTGGCCACAATGGGCGTCATAGAGACCAGTCGTTAGGTCCTTATGGCTGTTATGGTAGCTGCCTTTTTATATATATAGGGTAAATAAGACAAAGCCTCATGAAGGTTATTTATAGTCTGTAGAAAAACAAAGAACCACAAATATATTCCCCACATATTTAAGTTTCAGTCTGACAAATGTTCAGCTGGATAGACTTTTCCAGGAAATTATGTTCTGTTTCATAATGTGTCAGACGTCTCTCTCAGTTACTCCAAAGATTTCTGGGCACTGATTAAAGCCACTACTACTCCTACTGCTGTTTGGGACAATCCCAACAAAGGTAAATATTTCTAAAATACTGTACATCCATTGTCATATTATGAAACTTAACTAAAGGCTATCTAACCTACATGCTCTGGGAAGTAAAGATTTTTTTTTTAATATATTTTATTGATTTTTTACAGAGAAGAAGGGAGAGGGATAGAGAGTTAGAAACATCGATGAGAGAGAAACATCGATCAGCTGCCTCCTGCACTCCCCCACATTGGGAATGTGCCCGCAACCAAGGTACATGCCCCTGACCGGAATCGAACCTGGGACCCTTGAGTTCGCAGGCCGATGCTCTATCCACTGAGCCAAACCGGTTCGGCATGATTTTAACAATCTTTTGTAACCTCTTCTATATCTAGGGACACAGGTCTTTTAAATTCTGAATAGGGTTTTATTAGGAATGCTTTAAACAAGGAGATGAGGTTAGGGAATGAGAACATGTCATTGAGGTGAGATATGTTGTATAGGGATTATGGTGCCCTTGGCTATGGCAGCTGAAGAAATTATTTCCTCCTCTTAAAACTTTAGACTTTCATAAGAAACAGAGTCTTTTATATAGTGCAGAGAGGAGAATTAGATTATTACAGGGATCTCGGTGATGAGTGGTATGAGGACCAGCCTAGATGCCATTATTATGTTTTCCAAAGAGTGGAACTTGTAAGCAAGGTTACTTAAGTGACGTATAATTTAACAATTAAAACTATTATAAGTCAAGAAAACATAATTTTATATTGAATTTTATATATTTTATATAGTGTGATTCATGATTTACACAAACTACTACTTAAAACAATGTTAAGTGTAGAAAAATCAGCATATGCAATCATATTGTTTCAAATAGTTCATTTGTTATTGGACCTGAGAGAAAATCATAATGGTAGAATATGATCCACTGAAATATAAAAACCAATTTACTAAATTTACTGATAAATGAAGTGTTCTTCTTTGTTTTTGCTTATGTTCCCAGTAATCTCATAGACAATTATATGGCCTATTTCTGGAAAGAAAGCAGGATTGTTGACATGAATTTATGAAAATATATAAAATATGGAAGCACATCCCTTTTGTCTCAATGTTCTGTTTTTTGTTTTTTTTTTCTTGTTCTTTTTTTGGTAATTTTTCTGTCAGTTTTATTTTTCTGTGATATAAGATATTTTTTGGGGGGAAGAAAAGCAATCTAAAACTAGTTTGTGGTAGAAATAAGATGAGGTTTAAGATGAGAGCTGCTATAACTTTAGCATTTCCCATAGGCTGTTGGCCACAGTAGTGTCTCTGGTGGGGGTGCAAAGAACTGGGGTGGCTGCAGCAGACTGTGAGTGGGGCTGTGTGCTAACCTCATCATGAGTGTCAGAGAAGAAACAATAGCCTATGAAAGCAGTGACCACATATCACAGTTTATAATTTATACCTTGAATGAAGTAGTGTGAATTAACATTATGACAGTCATGTTTAGTAGTGTATATTTTATAAAGATATTTTAGTTCTAAGAGAATAATTTTATTTTTTTCAACAGTGAAAAGCCTAGTTGGTATCTACTAAAATCCAGATTTGTGGTTGTGAAAGAGGAAGGACAGTATATAGAGAATTCATTATGTGATCACTGTGCCTTTAAGGACACTGGGAGAATTTGAAAGTAATCTCTTTCAAAAGAACCAATGAAGGAGCATCCTTTAGGAAGAGAAGATCAGCTTTATTTAAAACAAAGCAGAACAATGAAGCATTTTTAGGCTGGCCACACCACTCCTCCTTTTCATAGTTTGGTTTGCTCTCTCACAAACTAACACCCTGGCATTCACATTAGGATTAAAACTGACAAGGCATCCCTTTCTTCCCTAGCTGCCAAAACTCCTCACTACTAATAATTAGCCATTCCTGGCTTCCAGCCAAGAGAGTTTAATAAATACTTGAATGGCTTCTGGGCCTCAGCTGCATTTGTAGCTTTAGATAAAGAATGATGGGAGTTTGGGAACACTACTCTATTTTGAATAGCATCAGTGCAGCAGCAAAATGACTATTCAGCCTATTAATGAATGACCATTATTTTAATGTATATTTTATATTAGCTTATATATAGAAATGCTCATTCAAATTGGTCATATTCAGCTTTACAAAGTTTATTTCTATTCCTGCCTTAGGAAATGTGTTAGTATATAGCATTGTAATATTTGATAATCACTCTAAAAATCATTATTTTTATACACTTCATATAGGTGTGCTTTACCAGGAAATGTACATGGTTTTGATTTCCAGGAAAACGTTTCATAATATCCAATGTCTGCACAATAAAACAATGTGGGTGATATTTAAGAAATAGTCACCATGAATGCCTTATTTTATGTACTTAATGAGTAAATTATTTACTTTGCACTGCTATCAATCTTAAAATTTCACAGAACGTACAACTGAATGTCTTGATAAGACTAAATATTGTATTTATTAGAAGAAATGCGGTGGAGATTGGAGTTTCTTTTCTACAATTCTGTGTGTTTTTGTTTGTTTCATAAAAAGGAGGGCATTGTTATTGCACTCTCTATGGGAAGGAAAATGTATGAGAGAAATTATTTTAGTTTCTTTCATCTTTTATTCTTCGAGGCAAAGGGGAGTAACTTGTCTCATTGGTAAAAAAATGAAAGAACTGTGCAGGCATAGACTCTTTTTTTGTGTTTTCCCCCAGAGTGAGTTCTGTTTTCAGGATACATTCATTCTCTCTGTGCTGGGGTAGGCTCTGCCTCTGTGAAGGAAAGGAGGGTGTCGCCATAGGTGTGCCTCAGAATAATGAACAAGTCTGACTTAGAAGGGTTAAGGTTTCACTTATAGCCACTGGTCCAAGCAAATATCTTTACCTCTATGCCTGCATATCTTGTCTCTTATTTCCCACTCTCCTCCAAGCTCTAGAGGCCCAGCGCAGCTCAGTGTTTGAGCTTTGACCTATGAACCAGGCGGCCATGGTTCAATTCCCGATCAGGGTACATGCCCAGGTTGCAGGCTCGATATCCAGTATAGGGACTGCAAGAGGCAGACGATCAATGATTCTCTCTCATCATTGATGATTTTATCTCTCTCTCCCTCTCTCTTCCTCTATTAAATAAATAAAAAATATACTTTTAAAAAAAGGTCTAGAGGAAGAGTCAGGCCTGCCTATTTACCCTAAAGCTCTAACAGGAGTGAACACTGATCCAGTTGCGCTGTGGTCGATAGAAACGCAGAGTATATGTGTTAGTGTGTCTTATTATTCTCGAAAGCTTTCTGTGCCTATTTCCAAACCTGAAAGAAACATAGATGAACTTTTGGCCTTTGTTTTAAGGCCTTAATCCCAGAGTGGTTCTCTTCTGCCATGGTCTACAATAAAATATGTGAGAGCTTGTTTCATAAAATCTTACTTAAAAGACTGAATCAAGAAGATAAGCTCACTAACTAACCAATGCTCCCTTCCCAGTTTCTGACTTGAGATTTCATTTTGATGAAATTTGTATGAATCTTGACTAGAAAGTGAACCAGTTTTCTCCACGAATTTCCCTAGATAATGATTTCATAGATTATTAGGGGAATTTTACTATCACTTGGAACGTATTTTCAGAATAACGGCATTAAACCTCTAACATATCTTTCTTGATTTCTAATTAAAAGCTAAGTTTTATCAACATCTCTTTATCCAACAATTAGTGTAGGAATCGTTACTTTGGCTGTTGACCAAGAATTAACACACTCCAATCAGGAATTCAGAACGTTTATTGCAAGAGCTGAATAATTGTAAATAACGTAGAACTGGCAAAGCAGTAACAAGGATAATTGTTTAGATATTTATTCTGTCAAAGTCATCAAACACCCCTCACAAACCCACAAAAATGTACTGCAATAAGCAATGCACCCCTACCCATTATTTTCCATTATACTGTGGAAAAATGTGAATTGCTATTTACAAAGTCATTTTATTTTTGGTAACAAATTATCTATCAGATTAGCAAACCTTTTTTTATTTTATTTTTTCGCTTTTAAACTGATGTTGAACCGTGGCATTAAGATAACTTTCACTTCTTTCAATAAAGACAATTTGTTGCATGCTATTTATTTGTTTAAATCATCTGTCATGCCTTAACAAAAACCTCCTAAGAATGTTCAAATTTGGATTTGTTTGCACGTGCAACTGAGATCTTATTAACATTAGTTGTCACTCTGTTGGTTTGACCTAAGTGACGAGATGCTGGTACCTGCCAGGCATTGACCAATTATGATAACAAACAGTTAAACAGCAATAATTAGAGATTTATCCCTTTATTTCCCCCAACTAGCCTACCTGGAGAATGTTCTGTTACATCATGAAGGCACAACACATTAAATATTTTGTGGCTATGGTCTAACACTTGTGTTACAACAACATTATTGTATATGAGGATCAACACAAACTCTGCCATTTCAACAAACTTGTAGACACACATGTCCCCAATTTAAACTATTTTCAAATAGTAATTTTTCTTTGATATATGCTAATTTTGATACATTAGTTTTTCATGAGTGACAAGTACAGGATATTATATCACTTCCTGAACAATAATTCTTTCACTTAATACTACCAATTAAGTGATTTGCTTTTGCCTACTTTGAAAATAAGAATGTAAAGAAAATAGGTTCTGAATTTCCAAGCTTTTACAGAAATCATTTTTTATATAAAGTTTTTTACTTTTGAGCTTTATGTTATACAGAATCTCGGCATTATAAGCTATCATAAAAGAAGCAAGATTCCAGAACCTTTTTCGAAAAGCAAGTGTTTGAGATCCTTGGAACAATGTGTGTCAAGACAGACTACTAATGCAGAAACACCTCACTGAAAGAAACAACAAAATAATGACAGAGGCAAATGAAAAAAGAAGGAAAGAAGCAACCATAAAACACAGAATTATGCTACACATTTTTTTAGGTGAACATTATAAGTACACAAAAGTTGTTAATAATAACTTGCTTCTATTTACAAATACTTTAACACTGACTTACAAGTGTCCACTAACGTTGTTAACAGCACAATAGGTTTAATGCTTATCTTTTTTAAGTTTTATTTGAAGTATAATGTCAAGTATAGCAGTCCCAGCACAAATCAATGACAAAAAGAGCACAATTCTCTACCTGGATATATTTGTCAGTCATTCTAATCCATGGAACTTTCTTACTCTCCAAATGCACATTCTATTGTTCATAGCAGCAGTCCAGGGTCAAAATAAAATGCAACGAAAGAAAAACAGAACATTTGCACAATGGAGAGATCTCTGGAGAGTTTAACCAATTCTAGTAAACAAGATCACATGGCTAATAGAACTACCCTCTCTTATGCTGTAAAACATTGTATCCTCCATGGTGCTAACACAAAGTTATGAATATCCCTGCTATAAGGGGCATAGTTGTAGAGATCTACTGAATACATAAAGCTCTGACACACACAGTATTAGCATGTCTATTTAGATTAAAGTTATTAGGTCCCATACAGCCTTTTTTTAAATTTTGTATTTTTAGAGTTGGTGTTCCTTCGGACTCTCCATAGCACCTCCTGGTTGCTTATAAGACTTCAGATTGGCCAGAGGAATGTCTGTCATGTGGCTGCCATTGTTGAAGTGGCCTTCATTGGAGCCATACTGCTTCCGGTCGTTGAACTGGTTCCTGTTGCTGTCTTCTTTCCAGGCTCTGGTGAGGGTGTGCCCATTCACAAGCTTGTCCTTCTTGACCCATTCTTTCTGAGGTGCAAAAGTTGAGAGAGGAGATTTGGGGTGTTGATATGGACCTAAGCCAGGAGGCATCCAGCAATTATCAGAGTGGCCCAAAACCAAGCACTCTTGAGTGCACATCTCTGTAGCTTCAGCTAATCCTCGGGGGCCCAAAGGCCCATCTGCAGAGGACAAGAGACAGAGAAAATAAGAGAAGGAAAGGGTTAGAATGTTTCATTTAAAATTATCCAATAGAGAAAAAGTGCATTAGTGATCTCATTTCTCATGAAAAGTATATTAAGTTAAAAAATTCAAAGATTTTTCTGTCTCAATTGATTTAAGAATAACATAGAAGGAATCAAGTTTCTTGTTATTGAGGCAAGAATTGTCTTTTCTTCATTAAGACTTTGTTTATATCCAGAAAAACAAAACAAAACAAAACAAAAAACCAGAAACATCTGTAATAGACACATAGGTACGCAGACAGATATGGGCAAACAGATATACCCATGTGTACGGTAGATGGGAACATGGGCCCCTTATCATGCTCCAATTCTCCCTCCCACTCTGTGGGAATATAGGGAAGGCCATCTTAGGTGGACTGTGAGACCCTGGGAACCTGGTCAACAACTTGATCTAAGAAAGGCCACAGAGAAACTGTGAGGCTGGATTGTAAACAGCCAATGTTTTGATCTTACACAATTTGCACACCTGCACCAACTCCTCCCCTGCATTCCCTGTGTTTCTCTGTTCTCTGTAAAACTTTGGCTGTAAAACTTTGTCTTGGGAAAGTCTGGGTCTGGGTGGTGGCAAAACAATAGCACCAGTGGGCTGCCCAGATGGGACTTAGCAGGCAATTTCATTGGTGGCAGCAGGTGCTGCGGTGACCTTCACAGGTCACCCGTCTATGGTGCACACATAAGTCCTAATATCGCCATGTCTTTCACAGCCAGTCTCTGGGTTATTTCTTTGGAATCCAGAAACAATACTCTGAGGTTTTCTGGAGCCTCAGCACTTTGCATAACACCTTGATATATGATTTCTGATCAAGTCTTTATGTGCCATATGTATTATATACAGATTTATCTCCCAATTCTTAACATAAAGCTCATAGTTATGATAGATTATGAAAAATAGAAATTTTATGTGCAATGTTGAAGAATGTGTAAGTACTACAACTCCATGAAAACGAAATTAAAAAGCACTACTTAAAATGTATTATTAAAAATAAATACTCTAAATAAATAAATAAATAAATAAATACTCCAAATGACAATATATAGTGCTTTTCCATGTGAATATTTGTTTTTATAAATGAAATCACATGAAAATAATTTTGCAACATTTAAAAAATTTAAATGATTATTTTAAAGAATACTTTCACTAAAGGCACCTGGTTAATGAAAGCATTCTGAAATTCAAATAGTAAAGAAGCCATTTGATTCTGAAGCCAGCATTTGCTTCCTTCTGAGTTTAACCTATTTTCAAGATTTGTAATGCACAAAACTATAACTAAGTTGCAAATTGTATCACATGGAGTCTAATATTCAGGGGCAAAAGTTATCATAGATATTTCTCTTTTATTTCTTTTTTCTAGCAGGCAATCTAGAACAAACATTTTGACCGTGATTTCAAAAGTAAACTCTTTTGTGATTGTGCAAAAAGATATCAGCCTATTTACTGAATAACAACAGCCAAGTAGTTAAGGAAAACAGTGTTTTTTGTTGTTATTTTTTTTTCTCCCTTGATTAAACAGTCAAGTGATAAGTGATAGCTTGGAAATTAGGAATTGATTTTATGAATGAGGTTAAGTGGATAGGTAAGAAGGCCTGAGGCGTGAAGCAATTTGAAAAGCAGAGTCATCAGAATAAAAGTGTAGAAGAAAAAGCAGACTACATACTAGCAAGGTTGCCTAATGAACAATTAAAATAACTGAAGAATTGAAATGTAGGTCTTTGCAAAAACCCATGTTAACACTACTACTGTTTTTAAGTGCACTATAATTGTAGGGGTTTTATTATATTATCATCTACTTGTTTTAATAATATTTAGTCCTTTCTTGCATGTTAAATGACACCTACTGTGTTAGGCAATAGTTCATAGCAAATACCTGAGATCACAAAACACCGGGGACATCAGAATGGATACTGGATGTGAAAAAAAAAAGTGGCTAAAATGTACTTGCCTGCACACTCAAATTTTAGTCATTTTTTCAAATCTAAAATATGCTCTGCAGAACTATCTTAAGATTCCTTCCCATCTGACTGGTATTCCCATTCCCTTAAAAGCAAACAGTTTTATTTTGTTTAAATACATGTTTATTACTTAAAACTATTTCTCTCATAAATCTCCAATGATTACTTACTTCCTGGATATTTAATTGAAAACTTCTCTATGAGCCTTTCTTTGACCTCTGAATTCTGCCCACATTTTAAAAGTTTGATCCAATTTCTCCCTTTTGGGTTTGCTTTTGTGTGCTCAGTGACTCTATCCAACAGAGCTAACAGAGTTGCCCCAACCAATCCACCCTCCTCACATTAGGATCACAGGCTTAGAAGATGCTGTTCACCTGGCCTGTTTTCATTTCGTTACTTACTCTTTCAAGGGTCAACTTGTTTCCCACATACCACACAAGCTTCCAAACTCTACGAATTCGTGTCTCGTCTGTACCTGGAAGATTTCCACAGAGCTTCCCTCATTGATGAATAACAAATTTCCCGGAGAAACTAAGATGGCGGCTAGC
>NW_006289214.1:911599-914118 GCF_000327345.1 Myotis davidii
ATTTGAGCTTCCTCAGCTCTTAGCTTAATGACATTTCCTCTTTTGGGGATGAGAGGTTCTGTACATTTACGAATACCTCTTTTTATTTTTTTTCTCTCCTGACTGTACTTAAAATCCATTAATGGAAAAAGATGACTTATCAGTCTTCTGATTCCTCATAGTCCTAAGCAATAATGATGGTCTATGAATAATGTTGTCAATTACAATCTTATGAGATTGAGAATGTACTGAAAAATCATTACAGACATCGTCCCTGTAAAAGCAGACCTTATATAATTATAATAGAAGATGCTGATTTCACAACGTCAAACCAAAAGCTTCCTTAACAACAAATGTCTGCCTAATAATACTTTGTGACAATTAATAAAATAATTACTTAACTTCTCTTAAATATATTCGCTCCTTTCTAAACATCAAAGGAGATAACATAGTTAATTGCCAATTTGATATGCAATATATATTGAGGCCAAATCTTAATCTTTACTTTTCTAGAACCCTATTAAGTATTTATTTTCTTGTTAATATCGCCAAAGGGAGGAAAAAATAACTTTTCAGCTGATAGAATCAGGTTTTAACTGAGTTCATAAAAAAGAGACAGGATAGAGAATATGCAAAGTTGTTTTTAATATAGCCTTATCCAACATGCATTGCCCTCTTATTAAGAAATAAGACCCAAGGATTGAGAATAATGTTTGTACCCTTATAAGTATATGTGGACCCTAAGTCTTCAGCACTGAGTACACAATTTAACAAAGTGTATATGTTTTTATTTTTAGAACTGGTAACTTTTATTTATTCTATGAATATTTACTGAGCATGTACTATATCTGACACTGTGACAAGCATCAAATGTATAACAGTGAACAAAACAGATGTCAACACTATCCTCATGGAGCTTTCGGGCTATCCTGGGAAACAAATAATTGCTTTAAAAGTAGTGAATTGAAAGGGGAGAAAAGGGTGTCATTGGGAAGGAATGGGAAGCAATTAACAGATTTAGGGAGGCATGTCCCGATGCCAGGTAACAGATGGTCTTTGTTTGTTCCAAGCTATTTCATGCCTACTGTTTTCTAAAAGTTCTTATAGATAATTGACAATTTAAAACATGTATGTTTAAAATTTCTGTGTACTATTCAAAACCAACTTGCAAAAGTTGAGCTTCTGTCCATTAAAAAGTATTAATTGCTCTGTGAAAATTGAACTTACTATGATTCATTTATGTAAATAAATTTAGGTACTTTTGATAAAGTCTATCAATAAGTTTCTAAAAGTTTGGTAGATTCTTAGGTAAGTCTTTTAGGTACCCGTACCCGATTGTTGCATAAGATTTAAAGGTCCATCAAAAGGCAGGAAACGACACAATGACACTCAGATGACAGCCAGAAGTCTTTAGAGTTTCAAAAGAGAAAAGGACTCGAGGTCGTGCTACACAGGGGGTTGTAACAGGAAGAGCATAACAGCGAGGTGGGATTGTAGGGGCAGCTTCTGTGTGACAAGTAGGGTTGGGTTAGCTAGGTTCCTAGGGCTCTCTGTGAATTGACTAATTTTAGTAATTTCTCAGACTACAGGGCATAAGGGCTGTCCCAAGTCATCTGGTACCTGACCTCTGGACAATCGTGTTGGGTGCATAGCGACCTAGGAGTTTGAGAGCTCTGGACAGAAGTTGGTGAGGTATGGACTTACTCAAGTAGGGAAACTGACCAACCTCTTACCAGGGCCTCAGACCTGGGACAACAGTGTAACTTTATAAATTTTTTAAAAAAATCAATAAGCTAACTGGTTATGTCCTTGAAAATGTGAGTTGTATTGTTGAAAAATATATTCTGCATTATGTTTTGGTAAATTTTTATTTTAGGACATAACATTAAACAGAGAAAAGTTTCATTTTTTTAAAAAAAAATTAATTTGGGCCTACATATCACTCCTAGTAGTTGCCTGATATTAAAATTTAAAATAATAAGTTTTATTTAGGGAAATAATAATACTTGCAAGTTGCCTTCTATAACGTCTGTTTGTGAATTGGTAAAAAGAAAAAAAATATTTTTTGGTGATGAATTGTTAAAAAGAACATAGTCATTCCACTGGTTCCCTAAAACAGTCCCTGTCCTTTAAAAGTTTATAATGTGAAACATGCTAAACACTGAATAGTTTCCAATTTGTTTCTCTCATTATTAGAACCAATAAATGAAATTTTTAGGCCTTTTTTAAAGATGAAAAATATTCTTTAAAAAGCATTGATATTAAGGTCTTGCTGGTGTTCTGAGTGTTTAGAGCATCAGCCCGCTGGCCAAGGGGTTGCAGGTTCAATCCCCAGCCCCAGTGGTGGCATGTGTGGAGGCAACCAATCCACGTGTCTCTCTCACATCAATGTTTCTCTCTCTCTCTTTCCATCTCCTTCCTCCCTTTGTTCTATATGAAAATAAATGGAAAAATATCCTTGGGTGAGAATTAAAAAAGAAAAGCATTGATATTGAATATTGTCAATTTCCAAAATATGATTAAAATAATCTATGATTTCC
>NW_006289214.1:915211-917138 GCF_000327345.1 Myotis davidii
TCCCAGGGCTTTCTGTGCATTTGCTAATTTTAGTAATTTCTCAGACTACAGGGCATAAGGGCTGTCCCAAGTCATCTGGTACCTGACCTCTGGACAATCGTGTTGGGTGCATAGCGACCTAGGAGTTTGAGAGCTCTGGACAGAAGTTGGTGAGGTATGGACTTACTCAAGTAGGGAAACTGACCAACCTCTTACCAGGGCCTCAGACCTGGGACAACAGTGTAACTTTTTAAATTTTTTTAAAAAATCAATAAGCTAATTGGTTATGTCCTTGAAAATGTGAATTGTATTGTTGAAAAATATATTCTGCATTATGTTTTGGTAAATTTTTATTTTAGGACATAACATTAAACGGAGAAAAGTTTCATTTTAAAAAAAAAAATTAATTTGGGCCTACATATCACTCCTAGTAGTTGCCTGATATTAAAATTTAAAATAATAAGTTTTATTTAGGGAAATAATAATACTTGCAAGTTGCCTTCTATAACGTCTGTTTGTGAATTGGTAAAAAGAAAAAAAATATTTTTTGGTGATGAATTGTTAAAAAGAACATAGTCATTCCACTGGTTCCCTAAAACAGTCCCTGTCCTTTAAAAGTTTATAATGTGAAACATGCTAAACACTGAATAGTTTCCAATTTGTTTCTCTCATTATTAGAACCAATAAATGAAATTTTTAGGCCTTTTTTAAAGATGAAAAATATTCTTTAAAAAGCATTGATATTGAGGTCTTGCTGGTGTTCTGAGTGTTTAGAGCATCAGCCCGCTGGCCAAGGGGTTGCAGGTTCAATCCCCAGCCCCAGTGGTGGCATGTGTGGAGGCAACCAATCCACGTGTCTCGTGGCATGTGTGGAGGCAACCAATCCACGTGTCTCTCTCACATCAATGTTTCTCTCTCTCTCTTTCCATCTCCTTCCTCCCTTTGTTCTATATGAAAATAAATGGAAAAATATCCTTGGGTGAGAATTAAAAAAGAAAAGCATTGATATTGAATATTGTCAATTTCCAAAATATGATTAAAATAATCTATGATTTCCCATAAAATACATAGAATTTCAAATATCTGGAAATTTTGACTAATACTGCAAAATGTATATGCAATACACTATTTTTATCTCTAGTATATAATTACTTTTAATGTTATCACTATAAGTAATGATATTGAGAAATAGGTATATTTATTTTCCATTTGTACATCTTCTCAATAATTATCTAACATGCATCACATGTATCAGAGACTGTGCTAGAGTCTTAATAATTATCTTGAGATCTTAAGCATGTGAGAATGCTCATGTGTGTGTTTTTCGTATTGCTCCAATTTTTTTTCATATACCGTATTTGCCGGCGTATAAGACGACTGGGCGTATAAGACGACCCCCTAACATTTTCAATAATTTTTGCCGGGAGCCGGTCCATCCTTGCTGTTTCAAGGGACCTGGCATATATGGCATACTGTTCTTAATATGTTTGCTCACCTTCTTGGCACTATGTGTTTTAACCAAGGTCACCTATCTGAGAAAGGTTGTTTCCCCAGGTAGGGATTTTCCCCTGAAGTTAGGGAAGGAATAAAACCCTTTAACTAAGTGCCAGCATTACATCAATTTGTTTTCTTTCTCTTAAAAGTAATTAATACCCCATCATGTTTTCTTTTTAACACTAAAACATTTAATTATTTTTTTTTCTAAACCTAAATTCTTTGTTCCCTTTCACAATCTGCAGTCCGAGAGTTTGGTTATCATTGCTGATTTCTGAATGTATAAAGACACAAGTACTGATAAAATTGTACAAGCCATCTGTCTCTGCATTAAAATGTTGACAGCAAAAACAAAAGCACATTATAAAAAGCTTCTTGAGAGTTGTCTCAGTTAATATTTATATCAAGTTTCAATGTAGTTCCCTCTCCATCTTTGCACAACTCACCTTCTCAT
>NW_006289214.1:917795-918218 GCF_000327345.1 Myotis davidii
TGTCAATTTCCAAAATATGATTAAAATTATCTATGATTTCACATAAAATACATAGAATTTCAAATATCTGGAAATTTTGACTAATACTGCAAAATGTATATGCAATACACTATTTTTATCTCTAGTATATAATTACTTTTAATGTTATCACTATAAGTAATGATATTGAGAAATAGGTATATTTATTTTCCATTTGTACATCTTCTCAATAATTATCTAACATGCATCACATGTATCAGAGACTGTGCTAGAGTCTTAATAATTATCTTGAGATCTTAAGCATGTGAGAATGCTCATGTGTGTGTTTTTCGTATTGTTCCAATTTTTTTTCATATATTTTGCAGTGTCCTATTTGTTCTACATCATACAATATCTATTTAGAATCCAGATCAGGATTCCAAACTGCTTTTCAATAATTTTTGC
>NW_006289214.1:918333-935408 GCF_000327345.1 Myotis davidii
AAGCTCACATCTCTGAGAAAGGTTGTTTCCCCAGGTAGGGATTTCCCCCTGAAGTTAGGGAGGGAATAAAACCCTTTAACTAAGTGCCAGCATTACATCAATTTGTTTTCTTTCTCTTAAAAGTAATTAATACCCCATCATGTTTTCTTTTTAACACTAAAACATTTAATTATTTTTTTTCTAAACCTAAATTCTTTGTTCCCTTTCATAATCTGCAGTCCGAGAGTTTGGTTATCATTGCTGATTTCTGAATGTATAAAGACACAAGTACTGATAAAATTGTACAAGCCATCTGTCTCTGCATTAAAATGTTGACAGCAAAAACAAAAGCACATTATAAAAAGCTTCTTGAGAGTTGTCTCAGTTAATATTTATATCAAGTTTCAATGTAGTTCCCTCTCCATCTTTGCACAACTCACCTTCTCACTCAAAACCTAAGAGAATACTTTTCCTATAGTTTAGGCAACAGCTGTCAGAGAGCAGCTTGAACTGCTAACTTTTAAAGATGCGGTTTAAAATGTGAAATAATCCAAGTTAATGCATTTCCAGCTATACTTAAATGGTAGGACACTTGATTGAGCCTTGATCTCATTTTATTACGCCTGCAAGCAGATCTGTTACTTCATTGATTAACTCACTACCGTAATTACAAGTAGCTTCTGGCCTGTTGACCACCTACTTTTCAACCTGATGACTTGAAACCCTTTAATTCCAAAGCTAGAAACTGATACTTTAAAAGAAAAAAATTATGAGACCTTCCGATGCATGGTTATGTTTCATACCATATAAAGGGTTGGCCTTTCATGTGAATGAATTTTCCTTAGCATTTTTATTGTTGGGTAAAATAAGACTAAACAGGCTGCCAAAATTGAATTATAATATATGTCATTTTTATATCATGTTAGATCAAACTTATCACATCTCAATTTTTCATTTTGTTCAATTTTTATTATAAAAATATACCTCTTGCATGTGAAACATAATTGATTGTCAAATCATAATGGCCTTTTTGTGATAACCTATAGCACTATTTTAATGCAAAATTTGTTCTTAAGTTCCAATTTTGCTGTATTTTCCCAAGATATTACCTTAGCATAAGTACAGTGTGCAAAGAAGTTGTGCATCACTAAACACTTTAAATTGAAAGATACATTCACTGATTAAGATTCACTGAAGCAGTTTCCCTGCTATTTAGGCACAGTGATAAAATGTCTTTTAAAGTTTAGGCCTTTATTCTATAATTTTGCTTTGCAATTGCTGTTCTTAATATACAAAAAAATTTATATTTGGCCCATGCTTTAATCAACCTTCCTATAATAAGATTTCAGGGAAACAAATATTCCAAGCATTACATTTTAAGCTTATTTTAGTATCTCTAGGAGATAAATACAAAATATATATTTAGTATTTTTACTAGCTCATTTTCATTCTTAGTTTATTTTTATTTTTTTAAGACAAGGTGTAACTGCATAACAATTTCTTATAATTCCTGTGGATTATCTTGAATGGGAAGCTAATGCTAAATATTTATGCAAATCTAGAGGGGCCTGAAAAAAATGTCAAAGAAAATTCACTTGGTAGGCACCCATACTTTGCACTATTCCATCATCATTTTCTATATTTATTGAACAGTTGCTATTACATATCAAATCAACTCATTTGTTTCCAGTCTAAATATGTAAAATTTAATTTCAAATATGAGTTGGCATGATAAACAGAGAATATTGGTAAGCATTGCCCACATTTGCTTTTGATATTTCATTTCTATTCAGATCACATTATACTATGCCCAATTCACACTTTTAAATCAATGTTACATGGGCATAAATATTAGTTATCATTCTGCTTTTATTATATATACTGAAAAGTATGTAAATTATAGTGCCATTGTCACTCAGATTTTTATATAAAATAATAAAGTGTAATTACATGAACAGTCTAAATTTAAAAATAGACCTGGCAAATTTAGTATCCTTACAAAAAAATGTTTTCTATTTATCGTTCCATAATTTTAATTTGATCATATGTTAGGTTCAAGGGATTTTTGCATAAAATATTTAAAATCAGAAGCAACCCAGAAACCTCGAGTCATATAATCATCATAGCTACCTCAAATAGGAAAGTAGATTCAAACCAATTAGCATGGACTTTGTGAAAATAATTTTAGATTTCCTGGCTCTTAGACTTTCATCTAGAAATTGAGAGTAAAAGACTAGATTTTGATGCATGGCCCCTACCATCCTCTTATTTTTTAACTAAACATCACTGTGGTTTGTCAGAGATAATATAACTTTTCAATGTTATATTTGTTTTATTAAGACAGGAAAAAGAAAGTATAAAGCAATTGTTCCTATAGATCATACTATTACTTAGGTCATGATTAGGTTTGGAATGAGAAACTATATTTAGACCAAGATTTATATTTCTAAATCTAAGTAAACACGTAATAGTTTAATCATGACTTTACATTCCAGCTCATATATAAATATAACATTGTGAATGCATCTGCAGTCACCTTGAGAAATGAATGCAAAAAAAACAACACCAGCAGGATTTGACAAAACCTTGGTTAACAAGCAAACAAGGATTAAATGTTTTGCACGTTCCTCATACAGATTTCTGTCCTTGGTCACGGATGAAAAGTCAACATTTGCAGATGGACACAGTCCAAACACAATAACACGTGGCCAGGCCAAGCAGCAGATTCTCTGCTGGGCAGGATATTGCTATTTGGACAGACGTGATAGTTCACAAGAAATGAAGAACACTTCCATATAAATCTTTCCCTTTATTCTGCATGACATGAACATCAGCTGTGTTTTTCTCATCTGCTAAAGTTAACTGCCGAAAAGAAAATGATTTTTGATAACTGTATTTATTCAGCATTAGTATTTGACCTTGCAATCGATTGAATGGCAGTGGTCTAAGGAGATCGGCTTTCATTGATTATTTAAATTGACTTCCAGATTTGGACCAAATTGCTTGATGTGAACTCCTTATTTGCATTTTTGTACATCATATGTACTTTCTTTTATGGAGTACCATTTCTTTTAATCATATTTGAGATCTTCCATTTGAAACTGTTTTATAGACTGTCATTTCCTGAATTATTCTCCATTTCTTGAATTTTGCATTATTTCTCAAAAAAAAAATTGATGCACAAGTTTTAAGGAGCAAATCTAAGGTGTTAAGGAATGCGGTGTTCTTTACAAATTATTTTCAGGCTTAAATTCAAGCTAAAAATGAAGTGACGTATAATCATTTGTCCTCTTTAACCCTGTTTCTCATCTAAGACCAGGCCAATAGTACACAGTATTGTGAAGTAGTTTGCTTTTACACAATATTTACTGTTTCCCATATTTCAGGTGTATTTAATTAGAATAAGAGAAGAAATAAACTGGTGAAGTTAATTTTCATTTTCCCAGTGTTCTCTGATAATTTTCACCTGGGACATTTATAACCACAGCCTTATTCCTCTCCTAGTCTCTGGGCTAGAGATTCTATTTCCCAAGGTCTTCAGAGGGCCATAGAGATTGTTCCTAGGTGATTAAAACATTGGAAAAGTTGGGGAAATATTTCACTTAGCCCCCAAATTAATTATTTAAAAATTTAATAATTTATATATTCTAAAAGTTGTCTGAAGGATTGTGTTTTAAAAGGAATAAAATATTGCCCTGGACAAGTGGCTCAGTTATTTGGAGTGTCATCCCATGCACCAAAAAGTTACAGGTTTGATTCCTGCTTAGGGCAAGTATAGGAGGTAACTGATAGATGTTTCTCTCTCATATCCATGTTTCTCTCTCTCTCAAAACTCAATGAAACATACTCTTTGGTGAGGATTAAAAAAAAGATTATTGTGTGGGACTAGCATAATCAACACAATCATATGTATCCTTGAAAAGCAAGGAGTTTCCTCCAGCTGGTAGCAGAAGGGAGTTCAGATTCCAAGCACAAAAAAGATTCTGTGAGTTTTTGCTGACTTTGAAGATGGAAAGGATCTGAGAGCAACCTTTAATTAGGTACTAAGAGCAACTGCTGCTGGGCCGCCAGCATGACAACCGGGATCTCAGTCCCACAACCACAAGGAACTGAATTTTACCAAAAGCCTGACAAACTGGAAAATGGGTCCTTCCTCAGTCTTCAGAGAAGATACTTAGCTGATACTTTGAGAATCTCTAAGTATTGGGAGCCCACTTGGATTTCTGAGGTAATAGATGTGTACAGAAACTCAGAGATGCAATATGGTTCCAACAGCAAAGGCACATGTTAGACTGGGCAATGTTAGACTACATGTTTAACCCTCTGCCACTATTTAACTCTGTCACTTCAGGCTTAGCTGACTACCCAGGAGACTGAAACGCCACCCAAGATAAACATCATGTCCTCAGGAAGGAGGTTAAAGGATGTATAGAGTGTGATTACTGCCTAATATTATCTGTGACCTTAGGAAAGCATTGTTCTTTCTGGTGGTCTGTGTGACTACCCACCATATGCTTTTACTGTTAACCCTCTATGAAAAGGGCTACTGAGCTTGGAGGAGTGTGGATTCTTCCTGGCTGCCCAGCACTGGAAGCAGCCACTTTGCCCATCTAAGTTTCTCCTATTAAAGCTCTCAGGGCCCTGACCGGTTTGGCTCAGTGGATAGAGTGTCGGCCTACAGATTAAGGGGCCCCCAGTTCAATTTCGGTCAAGGGCATGTACCTTGGTTGCGGGCACATCCCCAGTAGGGAGTGTGCAGGAGGCAGCTGATCCATGTTTCTCTCTCATCGATGTTTCTCACTCTCTATCCCTCTCCCTTCCTCTCTGTAAAAAATCAATAAAATATATATATATTTTTTAAAAAAACTCGTAGGGATTTGAATAAGGTTGCATGTCAGTTCTTTGGAATTGATCTTGAATTTAGACTTTGGGACTTTCCCCCAACAGATGAGAAACGAGATAACACATATTTGTTGCTATAAGCTGCTGATTTTACTCCAGTTACACAATCAATCAGCATGTTCTTTAGTCTGTTTACTTCCCTGCAAGCCCATCAGCCCAAATCACTACTATTTCCTAACAGATTTCCCTTCTTCTGCTCTTTTGATATATTCTGTTCTCCAGTTGATAACTAGAGGCATATATCTATTTATTTATTTTAAAATTTATCTTTATTGTTGAAAGTATTACAGATGTTACAGATGCCTCCTTTCGCCCCCATTGACCTCCTCCATTCTCCACCCATCGGCCCCCCAGGGTTTCATCACACTAATGTATTTATTAATTTTAAGTATATAGTGAATAGACATAGTTTTCTATTGCTGCTGTAAAAAATTACCACAAACTTAGTACATTAAAACAGCACAAACATATATTCTCTTATAGTTCTGGTGCTAAAGTCTGATATAAATTTTACTGGGTTAAAGCGAAGGTATCAACAGAGATGGTTCATTTTGGAAATTGTGAGGAATCAATTCTCCTTTTTTCAGTTTCTAGAAGCTATCCATATTCCTGGGCTTCTGTGCCCTTCCTCCATATTCCAAACACAATAATCTGCACTTTTCTTATCACATCACCTCCTCTAACTTTTCCTGAATTCTTCTCAAAGTACCATTGTGATTACATTGTAGCCATGTGGATAATTCAGGGTAATCTCCTGATAGCAAAATCTTTAATTTAATCACATCTGCAAAGTTTCTTTTGCCAAGTAAGGTAACATAGCCACATGTTCTGAAGACTAGGATGTGCATATATTTCGGAACTATGCAACCTAACGCAACTTTTAAAGCGGACCACCTCACTCCTCTGCTTCCAACTACATCAGAGTAAAAGCCACCCTTCTCTATGGCTCAGAGAGTGTCACATGATCTGGCTCCTGCCCAACTTTCTGATCTTATACCCTCCAGCTACTCTCCCCTATCCCACTTTATTGCCCCTGTTCTGCTACAGTGACTTTCTTCCTGTGTCTCAAACTCACCAAGATTAAGGAAGTCTCAGGGCCTGTACATTTGCTGTTATTTGTACCTGGACTATCCTTCTCATTGGCCTTAGAGCAGCGGTTCCAGGGGTCGCCTAAGACCATCGGAAAACACATATATAATTACGCATTGTTTTTGTGATTAATCACTATGCTTTAATTATGTTCAATTCGTAACAATGAAATTGGGGGTCACCACAACATGAGGAACTGTATTAAAGGGCCGCGGCATTAGGAAGGTTGAGAACCACTGTCTTAGAGTAACCTCGTCTCTAACTTCAGTTAGCTGTATACTCAAATTCAATTCCTCATAGACATATTTCCTGACCACCTCATAAAAACAAATAATATGTTCTTTCTACTCACTCTCCATCCCCTTATCTAGCTGTATTTTCCTTGACAGCTCTTATTACTACCTGGCGCACTATATTTATTTGTTAACCATTTAGCTCTTACCCTAGAATGTAAGCACCACAAAGCCATGTAATCGGTTTTTGTTTTGTTTTGCTTTTAGTAACTGTATCCTCAATCCCTGTTACCATGACCTGGAACCTCATAAATAATTACTAGATATATTTTGAAAGAAAAAATAAAGTTGTGCTGAGCCCCAAGTTAGTGGGCTAACATTAAACAAATAATAATCCACAAAAACAAACAAACAAAAGACTTTGTAAAACATTATGTGACACTTTATATTAAAAACAGGTAATTATCATTCCTTATCTGTACCTAAAAAACACTGCTAAGAGCTCATAGCATGAACTTTCACTAAGATAATATGTGTTAACTTTGGAGTTGAAGCAAGTAGGAATTTCCCAAAGTGATACATAACTAGATTATGTTTGGTGAGCAAAATTTGGTGAGCAAAACTCTTGGTGAACAAAATTTGACCTTGTCTTCTGAGGGATTGCCTTTTTCCTTCCTCTGGGTTATTTTAATAATTTCTTTGGAGGAGTTACTTCCTATATCCCACCAAACTACTTAACTTCCATTCCAGGAAGTTAATAATTCAGAAAGTTCATAATTCCTTTAACCAATAGAGTTCTTTTTATTTTTTTATTGTTTATTCTTTATCAGTTAAGGTATTACACATGTGTCCTTACCCTCCCATTCCTCCCTCCACCCCCACAGATCCACTCATTTGCTGATGGGCACATAAGGTGTTTCCAAATCATAGCTATTATAAATTGTGCTGCTATGAACCTAGGGGTGAATATGTCCTTTCTGATTGGTATTTCTAATTCTTTGGAAATATTCCTAGAAGTGGGATCACTGGATCAAATGGGAGTTCACTTTTTAGTTTTTGAGTTCTTAGTTTATTTTTAAAAATATTTTTATTGATTTTAGAGAGAGAGAGAGGAAGTGAGAGGAAGAGAGAAACATCAGTGAGAGAGAAGCATCCATTGGCTGCCTCCTACATGCCCCATACTGGAGATTGAGCCCACAACTCAGGCATGTGGCCTGACTGGGAATCTTACTAGAAACCTTTTGATGCTTGAAATGATACTCAACCAACTGAGCACACCAGCCAGGGTAACCAACAGAGCTCTTTAGATGTCTTCAGAAGTTCAGATTCATAGGGTACATAACAAAATATTTAAATCCTGAAGACATCAAAGTAATTTTTAGCAATTATTCTGAAGCAGAGTTCTAATGAGATACAGATAACTGTGCAGGCTTTAGCCTTTTCTGGTACAGGTATGCTCAGGTAATGGGAAAATATTTAGAAAAAAATCAAGTTGATTAGGAAATATACTAAAAACAAAGTCATTTAGACTGTCTTTAGATATAGTGGCTTGCAACTATAAGAGATAAAGTACTTTTCACAAATTTAAGGGGAAAAGGTGATTTTAAAGTGGCTAATATGCCACATTAGATTACATATAGAATGCCACAGTGAAATTAATTCCTTTAACTCAGTTGTATATAAAGAAAAATTACTCTAAAAAAGCAAGGTTATAATGTTATATTTTGAAAGAATCTCCCAAGGGAACTGTTGAAAATGCCAGTACTTTATTATTGAAAATAGCCTGTGTAATAGAGCATTGTTGCAGAGAAATCTTGCCCTCTCGGGGTGATGCATAGGATTACCCATTCCAGCCTAAAATGTATGTTTATCTCAGAACACACCTTGTAAAACCAGAGGAATTAATTAATATAAGTCTTTGAAGATAAATTTGTCTCTTAAAATAATAAATATTACATGTGAATTTTATATCTATATAAATTTTGTTGAGATTTTCTGCAGTATCTCCTGTGCTATCCATCGTCAGAGAATATAGTTTTTCACTGTAGTATTTTGATATTTTATTGGTAGTTGACCGTAAGTCCCAACTATTCAATAAATATTGTCACATTTGCCATTAAAAATTACTAATCATCATTATAAATTTGTATTATGAAACATGACTAATTTATTATTTTTCTAAGATAGAAATATTGTATTGCATCATCAATATACTCTTAACATTTAACCAAAGACTTACATTTTCTCAAGATTAAGCTTTGTTTACATTCATAGTCTTAGGCAAACCAGTATTACTCTCAGAATAAAATTGCTTAGTGAATGTAAGAATATAAAACAGGGAAGGTGCAGTGCCATTTTTTCTATACCTAAAAAAAATAAATAAATTCTTGGTAAGCAAAATCTGACCTTATCTTCAGAGGGGTTGTCATTTTTCTTCCTCTGGGTTATTTTAATAATTTCTTTGGAGGAGTTACTGCTAATGACGTTTGCTTCCCATCTAGTCTGCTGTCCTTTTGCAATTAATATATTTTTATTATCTTCCAATCTGTCTCATCAAAATGACCTATCTCTTGGGTATAATTGGTGGTAGTCTACTGTGATAAGCTCATTAATCTTACATGTTAGTGACCAAAATGCTAAGTGTTATCCTTTGGAAGGATGTCTACACTCAGTAAGAACTTTATAGAGCTGCTTCAATACAAATACATGAATGCCTGAGGCATCATGGCAGCTGAATGTGACTTTGAAGTAGTGAAAGCTTTGCGGCATCCATCAGATCACAATGTGAAAATATGCCTCCCCATGAGTTGGCATAGCTTGGGTATCTTTCAATGTACCTTTCAATGTCTTTCAATGTAAGAGATGACATTCAAAAGGATTAATTGAAAAGAGTTTAATGGGGGGATTCTTTAAAGAACATCAACTGAGGAAAGTGAACAAGTAAGGAGTGGAGAGGGAGGAAATGAACTAAAAAAGTAGAAAAAAATATGTCCACTCCTAGGCCTAAAGGATAAGGAAAGGGGAGGGATTATGTGCCTGGAATCTAGAAAGAATTATGAAGAATCAAAAGATTATGTGCAGGAACCAAAGAATGAGTAGGGAGGATAACTTGTAATATGAAATATAAGAGCAAATGTGAAAAAAAAAATTGTTTTTGTTTTTCTAGAAATCAACATATATAAAACCAATCAATATCCTCTGCGGTAACCTTGCAATTGGAATCTAAATTTTCAAGGTCACCTCCTGCTAACCCAGACAAGTGTGATTTGTTTGGAAACAATACTCTTAACATAAGTCATATGTAAGCCAATTATTTGAATATTGACTCAGAATAAATATAATAAAACTTCAGAACAGCCTTATGAGTTGATGTTAAGAGAACTAGTGAGAATGAGTGAAATTATTTCAGTGTCTTTTTTAATATTTTAGTAAAAAATTTTGAAATGCTGAATTTTATAAACTCACCAAACACCATGTTTTTTGTATACATAGATTATTATGGATTAACTAACATAATTTATCTTCACTGGAAGTAAATATTATTAGTAAATTTATAAATTTCAATTTCTGTGTTGTTGTGGTTGTTGTTTTTTACTTCACATGGGACAGTATGGTTAAAATACCAAATTCCTGTTACAGATCTTGTGTTGAACTCTGTGCCTCAGTCTACCAGATCAATAAAAGTACAAGACAGCTGGCCCTTGCCAAATCTTACCAATACTGCTAAGGATGCCAGTTTATTTCTCTCTAATAGATGTGAACTGCACAGTGAACCTTTGCTTTTTAATCTAGATGGCAGTCAAAGGTTTCAAGATCTGTGAACCCTTGGCAGGATTTATAAGTTAAGTTGTCGTCTAGAACAATTGATATAGCTTTTATCCAAAATCTATCACTAAGAGTATTTTTTAAAATATATTTTATTGATTTTTTACAGAGAAGAAGGGAGAAAGATAAGAGTTAGAAACATTGATGAGACAGAAACATCAACCAGCTGCCTCCTGCACACTCCCCACTGGGGATGTGCCCACAACCAAGGTACATGCCCTTGACCGGAATCGAACCTGGGATCCTTGAGTCCGCAGGCTGACACTCTATCCACTGAGCCAAACCAGTTAGGGCAAGAGTATTTTTTATCTGTCTGAAATATGCCCAAATGTCCTTCCCTGTCAGAATGAACTGTAATAGAACTCCAACAAATAGCATATTTTACTATCAAGTATAACTAATAAATTAGTTGGTGTTAGTACTTGGGAAATATGTATGTATATTAGTCCATCTACCCATAATTTCTTTGTCTTAGAGTTACCAAGTTGACAGTAGTATTATTTTAGTCAATATAACTATATTATGTTGGTATTAATTACATTCTCCAAGCCTCATTTTACAAAAATATGACATAGATGAGAGAAGATGAAATGGTGTTATAGGATTAAATAGATGATTTAAGATCACATATTGCTTGAGCATTCTCCCTTGAAGCAATGTGACCGAAACAAATTTCTTCCTCCTTCAGAATGTTTTTCATTAAGTCAAAAGCATTGCTTTCTGGTAATTATTCTTACAACCACTAAAATGTATTTTCTGTTTAGTTCAGTGGTTCTCAACCTTCCTAATGCCGTGACCCTTTAATACAGTTCCTCACGTTGTAGTGACCCCCAACCATAACATGATTTTCGTTTCTACTTCATAACTGTAATTTTGCTACTGTAAACAATATGTAATTATATGTGTTTTCCGATGATCTTAGGCGACCTCTGTGAAAGGGTCATTCAACCCCCAAAGGGGTCGCGACCCACAGGTTGAGAATCACTGGTTTAGTTGCATACTAGTTGCCCAGCGCACGAATTCGTGCACAGGTGGGGTCTGGCCAGCAGGGCCCCAATCAGGGCAGATCGGAGCTGGGCCTGTCAGGAGGAGGAGATGGCGGGAGGTTGGCTGGCTGTCTTGCCTGGATTGGGGCCCAGTTAGGGCCCCCGATCAAGGCCCGGCTGGCTGGGGGAAGGGGCCATGGGCAATTGGCCGGTGGGCCCCACCCCTGATTGGGGTTCGGGGGCTGATTAGGGTCGGGGCTGGCCATGGGGAGGGGCTGTGGGCTGATCAGGGTGGTGGGGGCCCATCGGAGGCATGGCCAGATGGGGGAGGGGTTGCAGGTTGGCTGACAAGCCCCCCCACCTATTGGGTGGGGGTGTGATCAGGGGTAGGGCGGCCAGAGGGAAGGACTGCAAGAGGTTGGCCATCCAGCCCTGCCCCCTATTGGGGTGGGGGTTTCGATCAGGGGCGGGCTGGCCAGGGGGAGGGGCTGCAGGCCTATTGTGGTCGGGTGGGCTGATCAGGGGCCAGCTGGGGGGAAAGGGGTGGCATTTGGTCAGCAGGCCCTGCTCTTGATCAGGGTGGGAGAGTCCGATCAGAGGCAGGCTGGCAGGGGGAGGGGCTGCGAGGTTGGCCGCTAGTCCCATCCTCTGATTGGGCCAATTCACTGGCCACAGTGGGCGTCACAGCGACTGGTTGTTATGGCCATTGCAGTAGCTGCCTTTTTATATGTATAGATGCTACAACCACCTTATGAAGACCTAAAGACACATACTTGATATTGCTATGCTTGCTACATGGTCATGTCTGATTGGGCTCCTGAAATGAACTATAATAAATATATACTAGTGATTACAAACTGCTCTTCAAATTCTATGGTATAAAGTTGAAGAAAGTCAAAGTCATGAACCAGGAGACCTACTGAAGGTTTTCCTCAGATACAGGGTATTAATTTGCTATTAGATTTTCCTGCTTGTGATAAAATATTCAAAGATTTTTTTAAAAAATCTGCTTTTTGTAGGAGGTGAAGGACTGATATTCCAATTAATTTTTAAACATGAACTGGAAAGTACAACTGTGAAATATAGTTTTTTAATATAAAAATCAGTTTTTTGAAGTTGGTATCTAGGTGACTGAGCAGAGATGAAGGTTGACGGGATACTGATAATATTTTTGTATTTCTATAAAATATTTGTGGTTAGTGGTCAGCACTGCTATTTTAAGAGCTAATGCTGTTTGAAAGTGTACTGTTTGGCTGGCTGCCTATTCAAGAACCCTTTGAATCCCTAAGATGGTCAAGTCAATGCATGAAATTCAAAGCAGTTTTAATTTGTCTGCTTAATTAAAATGGTTATTAAAGATGAGCATATTGTGTTTGTAAATATATAGAACATTAATTTCAAAAAACTTGTTATCTCTAATTGCTACATGACAAGGTGAGCAATCTCTATGTGTGTTGTCTGAACCCTTATAAGATTAAAAATAACTATTTAGTGTTTTCTCCTTCCAGGCTGCTCAAAGTCTCTTCACTGTAGCTTACTATGGGGTGTTTTCTTTCTTGTAATCTTTTACGTATTTCTGCTCTAATTTAACATCTCAATGTCTTTTGTACCTAGCTATATTCCAGGACTGTAAAGTAACGGCCTCACCAACTATTAATGGATCTGTATCATAAGTGAGACTGATATAATGACCCAAATTGCATTAACAGATCCATATATTATCATTTGGGGAGCATCAATTGTGTGGTTATCGTTATTTGGAATGGATTTTAAATTAGTGTCACATTATTTTTGCTTTTTTTCTGAAAGATATGCTGTATTTATAAAAACAAAAATTCTTTCCAGGAGAATACATTCCTGGATCATAATATTCGAGTACCAATCAAAATGCACCAACAGAATGGAGGAGGCCAAGCCAATTCCATTTCTTCTGCTTATCTCAATGGCAGGTGTAAACTAACCTGGGCTCATTTTGGCTGAGGTGATCAGTATTGGTTGTGAAAATGGCCCCAACTCAGTTTGTCATATATGGACACTGTCTCAGGATTTAAAGGCATGAGTAAAAAACCCGACACATTTGAGTTCAACTTGAGTGGCAACACTTAGTGAGTTTTAGAGACCGGATTTGAGGTAAGCGGCAATCTGTCCCTGTTTATGATTTACCACCTTGTTCTGACACATCTTTTTTCGAGCCATCTGCTTCCTTCATATCATTAGAGAACAAGGCACAGGGCACATTTCCTCTGTTCATTTAACAGCATACTTGTTACTGACTACATGCAGGCAGTCCTTATTAATTCAAGAACTTGTATTTTTAGATAGGAAAGTGTGCTATGTGGATATTGAATAGTCTATGCTCTAGCAATGAATAACATGAGTTTCCTGAAGGACGTCCAGTGATTTCATAATTAGTATTTAGTGGACATTTTAGTTTCATTTGCATATGCACATATGTTCATTATAAGCACTGATAACAAAACTAGAGGAATAAAAAAGCCCTATGTACTTTGTGTCCCAAAGGATTCCAAAAAAGATGGGCTGGTAGAGCTCTCAGCTTCTCTAGCACTTTTCTCTTTTTAATTCTTCCAGTGACACTTAATAGAAACGTTCCACTACTGTGAACTATGAAACATTATGAGTTTCCTTGAAAAGCAAATATATAATTTTCACAAAACTATTAAGAGAGAAAGAATTATTAATGCATTTCCAAATGTTAAATATTTAGTGTTTCCCTTTCTTGACTGGAATCGCAGTACAGGTGATATTATGATATACTAGAGGCCCGATGCATGAAATTCATACAAGAGTAGGCCTTCCTTCCCACAAGTGCTGGCACCAGGCTTTCCCTTGCAGCCACAGTTTCATCAGGAAGGTCATCCGGAAGGACATCTGGTCTAATTAGCATATTATGCTTTTATTATTATAGATAGAATGATTGTCAAGACATCTAAAACCCCAGTTCCTGCCCGCCAGTCCTCCAGGGTTTCATGCCTGGCTTAGGTAGGAGAATAAAGAAAGTGAACTCTAATAAACATTTTAAATGAGAGTCTTCACACACACCAATACCTTTGTAGAACATTTAGCTTTACTTCAAAAATTAACTTTGGCAAAGGAACTATAATAAAATATTCTCTGAGAGGGAGTCCACAGTTTCACTTTAACTAGCTGCATACACTTGTACTTGTTACTAAATTATTATAAGAAAAAATTCCAGAATTGTGAGTGAAATACGGGTAATAGCAGACAATTGAAGTGTGTGTGTGTGTGTGTGTGTAAACAGAGTGATTATAAATAGTAATAATAATAATATAACACAAATCTATACTAATAATCTATACTAATAAAAGGGTAAAATGCTAATTAGACTGTATGTAGAGCTCGGGAAGTATGTCTCAGCGCTGCAGCTGATGCAATGGTGTGAGCACACTCCACCATGACATGCTTCCTCGCACACCAGGAAGTAGCAACGCCTGCCTGAACTAACTCCTAGAGTCACGTGCACAGTACCCCAGTCTTTCAGCCATTGGTTGTCTGTAGCAACATGTCTCCCTCTGATTGGTCCCCTCATGCTATATATACCCTTGTAGTTCCACAATAAAATGGATCTGCGTCACTGAACCTGGTCTCAGGAGTCGTGCATGCAGATGCCCTAGCGCATTGGGGCTCCATCGTCCTCACCCCCGAGGGACCCCCTGCTATATTAGACCAGATGTCTTCTGCACAACCTTCTGGATGTCGGTCCTGACAAAGCCAGGCCTGAGTGGAGCCACCCGTGGTCCCGGGTGCTTGTAGCCGGCCAGAGGGAGGGAAGCCTGGGTCCTGGGTGTGGGGGCTGGGGCAGAGGTGGTTAGGGGTGATCAGGCCAGCAGGGGAGCAGTTAGGGGAGATCAGGCAGGCAGGCAGAGATGGTTAGGGGTGATCAGGCAGGTAGAGGTGGTTAGATGCAATCAGGCAGGAAGGCAGAGGGGTTAGGAGTGATCAGGCAGGCAGGCAGGCCAGTGGTTAGGAGCCAGCAGTCCCAGATTGTGAGAGAGATGTCTGACTGCTAGTTTAAGCCTGATCCCTGTGGATTGGAGAGGGTGCAGGCAGGGCAGAGGGACCCCCACCCCCCGCCCATGCATAAATTTCGTGCACCAGGCATCTAGTAATAAAATAAAAATCATTGAGTCACTGAAGAAGCAAAGAGTTGCTTGGTTTCATTTTAAGAAATTACAGAGTTTTATTTCTTTGGTTTCACTCTTATGACTTGAATTATTGCTTCTAAAGCACAGATTTTATGGGAAGTGTGGAGATTCTAATTTTTATTTTGCCTTTCTTCAGTTGGTTTTGTTTTGATTTGGAACTTATATTTTTGAAACCCATGGTGGCATCACGTCTTAACTACATGTAAGCGAATGTTTAAGGCAACATTCAGGTATAGTCAGAACAACCCTTGAAGTGCACTCAGCATGTCAAGTTGCTCATATGATAGGAAGCACGAGGGAGTGGAGAGAAGAGGCATTCACATCACCTGCAGCAGTTTACTCAAGGGCATCAGCTCCCACTCTCGGGAGGAATGACTGGCAGAATCGCTGTTTGACCTGGGTCTCTCCCCTCTGGGTTTCACTATCTTGGTCCAGCAAGTGCAGTGGAAGTTGTATTGCTGAACGGCACAGGCATACATATGATGGCATTTTGCTCTTAAATTGTGGTTATGATTACTTTTAGGACACAACTCTGGCTGAGCTCCTCTCTGCTTTCTTTGTATTTTTTCCTCAATAAGGATAATAAAGTAGAATAAAAGAGATATTTGAGCAGAGGACTAACACAATAGAACAGCAAACCATGAAAGACCACATAAAACATGCACAGCTGGGTTTTTCTTTTGGCATCTGAGAGAATACCACTAGGCTGTGATATATACCATCTCCCTCCACTATCCTACTGTGTCCTCCCCTTCACGAGATGGAAAATATACTTGTGAATACTGTAGATAGAACGAGATGTTTTAGAATTGTCCAAGAGAGACAGGAGAGAGCTTTCTCTCAGTCCCATCATTTTCATTAGGTGAGATGGGTTCAGAGAGGTAAAGTGACTTGGCAATGGTCACACAGCACCTTAGGGCTAGGCCATGATTTAAAGCTTCTAAATTCTAAAAACAGTGCTGCATCCTCCTGCTTCTCTGTTGCTGACAGAGGACATTAATTTTAGATTAATAATGGTAATTTAAACAAGCATGACCGGCATAACAGTGCAAGGATGGCACAGAAAAACTGATTACAAGGTGAAATATTACAGAGAGTTAAATTTCCTAAGCAAACAGAACAAAGTAGCTTTAAGTGCAGAAATATGCTGTTTGTAAATTGGGATTATTCAGAACATCCAATTGGATGTAATTCACCAAGACCGGAGGTGACAGGTTTACCACTGTAGTGCTCTACCAGCCACCAATATCTCCGGGTTGGTCATTAGGACCTGGAAAATTTCCTCATGTTGAAAACGAGAAAATCTGAACAGATATACAAACTTAGAGCATCTATTATATCTCAGTACCACTGTGGGAAACTAGACATCGATATCTCCACTTTGACTAAGTTACAAATATTGTGCCTTTGGTATAGCTCCTAAACATGTCATTTATTGGTATGATAGAAATAATAACTTTCACTAGAAATCTACTACAGTAGTCAAATTTTGGACAACAACAAAAACCGGGGAGTGTATCTGTAGTGCAAACTTCATGTGTATTTTTGCAATGTGTTCCCTACTGCCTTCTAATTCTATGTAAGAAATGTTCGCTGTTCCATTCTCTGTTTGTATTTCGTGGTCTTTTCTAAGGGATAATTGTTATTCAGAAAACTGATATATAAGTACTCAAAGGGTAAGCCCTGATCTCAGGTTAATGAAGATTTCTTTCTTTTCCCTATGGTAAGGTGGAAATGTACTTATGGTGTCTTGGGACATGTGATGAGTGGCTTTTATCCAATAATACAGGGGAAGAAAAAGTTACCAGAAGCCAAAAATGTCTTTAAGGACAGACATAACATTTATTCATGTTGAGTTAAACTCTGTGATGTTATTC
>NW_006289214.1:935721-964044 GCF_000327345.1 Myotis davidii
CGTTAAGGACAGACATAACATTCATGTTGAGTTAAACTCTGTGATGTTATTCCACAAGTGAAGTTGACAAGGTTAAATTTATGATTACCCTTTATTGCATTTAGAAAAAATAGAAGGATGTTTCTTTTTCTTATTTGAAAATTTACTTAAAAAAATGGCACTTAAAAATGGTCATTGTGCACCTGTATGTATTTTCTACGGTGTCACTATTCTGTCCCATATATTGATCCAAGAATATATTAGTGAGAAGTCACCCATTTTATTTACAAATGTTAAGCTAAATAAGGCTTTTGGTTGTATTAATGTATACAAGTGTTTTTGCTAGTCACTGATGAAAAAAAAGTTAGAGAATTAGATTAACTATGTGATCTTGTGTCCATGGAGTTGGACTGCATTAGAATGAAATAGCTTTGAATCAGAGGTTCATTACAGCTGTAATGAAGCAAAATTGGCAGATCATTCCCACCTCTTATTCAGAAATATGACAGGAACTGAGCCTTATTTTTCCCTTGTAATATGTCTCAGGTACATTATTCCTTTCATTACTCTATCAAACCTCTGTCCAGTTTCCGGTTGTTTCACATCCAGAAAACTCTAATAGCCTTGTTTTTCACCAGCCCCATGCTTTTCACATTTTCAGCTAGTCTGCTCTAAATACCATGACAAGAAAATTATATTCCTCCTATATTACCTTGATTACATCTTCATACAGTTTAAGCCAGGGCATGGATGGATAAAACTTAAACACATAATTATCAATCCTTTCCCACTTACAGGTATGTAACCACCTGACGGTGTATTCTCCAGTTTTTCATTTTAAAACCTTTCAATTATAAAACCTTTGTGGTTAACAGCCATATTATCTACATTATCTTATTAACACCCATTGATACACGGGCAATTCCATAGATGCATAATACATCTTTAATTCTTGATAATTATACTGCAGTGGGTAAAAATAATAAGAAAGGCATCATGAAAATATATTTAATTTTTAAAATTTGTAGATAAAATAAATGTAATGATTTTAAATTAAAATACTTCATTAAAATCATTTTAAAAATGCCTCCCCTTGTCTTGTCCACCCCACCTCATCATACCGCCTCAGTTAAAAACTTGCCATTTTTTACTCGACAAATGCAGTACCATAGACTGAGCTCCCCATCTCTGTAAAAATTCTTTCCTTTAGTTTTTATCTCCATAACAATAAAAATAATCTTTCTTGATATAATTGTTGTTCAAACAATTGAGAGGCTCTTCTGTATGCAAAGCCCTAGAAATAGCCTGAAGAATTGCCTTACCAAACTCTGAAACAGTCAAATCCAGTCGAGTCACAGTTCTAAGAATGGAATGTGTATCCTCTGCTTTGGCAGCTAAGGAAAAACCTCCAGGCAAGCCCATAGCCTGACCAATATGAATTCTGACATCAGGGGTGCTGCTGGTATTTTGGCTACCCTAAATGCCTTGTCCTCTATGAGAAAGCCACAAGGTCTTATTTTATATTTGGCGGAGAGGAGAGTAACAGACTACTATTCTTTATAAATTTGCTTCTACTTTAGTTTGGGGGAGCTTGCTTCTATGAACAGGAGAATGTTAGACCACATGGTACAGAACATTGAAAAACAAGTAGTATTATTTTGTCCGAAAATATATCCTTCACAAGTAATTCTATTTTTTATAAATGTACCATGTTAGTCATTCCTTTAAATATATTGACCCAAGAGTAATAAAATAAACAAACAAACAATGTATATATGCAAAATATATTCTTATAAGAGACAGGTTAATGTAAGAGCTCTAGACTTGCTTCTGAGCACCTTATGGAGTGGACATTGGGGGTCTTATCTAATTTCTCTGTACCTTACGTACATTTCTAAAGTTATGAACTATAAAACCTGATCACTATCAAGTTATCATGAGGGTCATAGTTGGTTGGTAGTGTTATTAGGTAACAGTGGTGCATAATTACTATAAACATAAAATGAAAGATATAATGCCCATAGATCCAAATCCTTGTACCCTGTCATCCCCAACTGAGAACCCTAAAATGAACTTAATTTTGTTTATTCCTGCTTGTGTCTTTCATCTCTCTAAAACTATCTGTATTTTTCCACAATACTTGGAACTGATTTGGCATCATCTGACATATAATTAATAAGCCTTTAGTTACTTATTAAAGATCAATGTTGAAAATATTAATAAAACATGTCTGACCCTTCAAAGAGCTCATCAGGTATCAAAAATGCATGTAGGACACTTTATAATTAGTTGTTGCATGAAATTCATCAGTCAGTTTTTAATCTTCTTAGATTTACTCACATCAAAGCCAGAAATATATTATCCCTCCAAAATATTTTTGAAGCATTGAACAAAATGCTTTACCAAGTTACTATCATTTTTTATTACTTTTATCCTCTGGTTATGTAATTACAGAAACCACACTAAAGACATTTTTCAGACATAAATAATGTTGACTCAGATCAGTTCCTATAAGTGGGCTCACACCATTTAAACTCATGAGCACTTCGATAGCATCAGAAGAAAATAATTATGAAAGTATGAAGTGACTTAGGCCCTAGCGGTTTTGCTCAGTGGATAGAGCATCAGCCTGTGGTCTGAAGGGTCCCAGGTTTGTTTTTGTTTGTTTGTTTTTAAATTTTGTTTTATTGCTTAAAGTATTGCAAAGAGTATTACATATGTCTCCCTTTTTTTTCTCCCTTGACCTCCCCCCTGCCTCCCCTACTCCCCAGTGTCTTGTGTCCATTGGTTATGCTCATATGCATGCATACAAGTCCTTCAGTTGATCTCTTACCCCCTCGCCCCCCTCAACACTCCCCGACCTTCCTGCTGTAGTTTGACAGTCTGTTCAATGCTGTTCTGCCTCTGTATCTATTTTTGTTCATCAGTTTATAATGGTCTTTATTATCCATAAATGAGTGAGATCATGTGGTATTTTTCTTTCATTGACTGGCTTATTTCACTTAGCATAATGCTCTCCAGTTCCATCCATGCCGTTGCAAATGGGTTCCAGGTTTGATTCCAGTCAAGGGCACCTGTCCAGAGTGTGGGATGCAGCCAATCAGTGTTTCTCTCTCATCATTGATGTTTCTATCTCCCTTTCTTTCTCCCTTCCTCTCTGAAATCAATAAAAAAATAAATTTAAAAAAAAGAAGTGTGCCCTAACCAGTTTGGCTCAATGGATAGAGCGTCGACCTGCAGACTCAAGGGCCCCAGGTTCGATTCCAGTCAAGGGCATGCACTTTGGTTGCAGGCACACACCCAGTAGGGGGTGTGCAGGAGGCAGCTGATCGATGTTTCTCTCTCATCGATGTTTCTAACTCTCTATCCCTCTCCTTTCCTCTCTATAAAAAAATCAATAAAATATATTTTAAAAAAAGAAAGAAGTGACTTATAGGTAGGATGTTGTCATTTATAGTAAATAAGGCAATGGTTAAGGCAAGACATGGATATGTCACTTTTAATTACATATTTTATTTATTTTTCATACAAAATACAGAAAATTTACAATCAAATCTCTTCTGTATCAAGAACCCTCCCGGGCTGTTCTCCATTCCTATTGAGCACTCAGATAACCTGTGTGAGAGGTGACGTCTGTGTCTTCAGGGCAGTGGAGTGGTTTCTATTCCTTCCAATTGATCCGTGTTAACTGAGAATGGGGTTTTGCCTGGATTGAGGACAGTCACCGAGTGTGACGAGGATGACTGACAGCAGCAGCACAAGTAAGCACTTTAGTTTTTTAATATGATTTCTACAGTCAAGATGTGCTTTTTTCCCCCTTAGACAAAGGCATTGAATTGAACTTCAAAGAAATATCGAAGTATATTTTCTCAGAGTCTGGGCCTAACAGTTGAATGTTCATTTTTAAACTGGAACATGCCTTGAAGGAAATCTTAAACCTCACTTTAAAAGATTAATTAATATTGTAATTTGTCAGCTTTGTTAATCATTCACATGCCATTTTCTAGCAACAACCCCTCTTACTAATTTCTTTTCTCATTTTCAAGAAAGTAAGTTTAACAATAGTGCATTTTCAGAGAAAATTCTATATTTTTTCTTTACGGTAACTGCAGGCTCTTAGGAATGTGTAAAGTAATAATGGAAGAAGATAGACAATAGTTCATAAAGCATAAAACATAGATCATCTAATCAAGATCAGTTTTCCACAAACTAATCCTGTGTAATTCTAGTAATTTCCCAACTGTGACTTTGAGTCAAAGCTCACAGCCATGGTCGTCATGTGACTAACTGTGATTGGTAGGTTCTGAATGCTTAACAACTATTCTGATTTGTACAGGAATGCAGAAAAGCTAGATACAATGGTGTGTGTGTGTGTGGGGGGGAGGTTATTATCTACTGATTCTGGAAGCTTCCCATACAGATTCAAGTATATGATTTCAACTTATTATCCCCCTTCTGCTCGCCACTCCCATCTCTCAGCACTGCTGCCCAGAGGAATCTAGTTCAATGATTTCCCGGCTCCCTTTCCCTGGAGAGAGTGTAGCACGCTAAGGAGACTGTCCCCAGCTGAGGAAGGACACCATGATTCATGATGCTCTCTCACGTCTTTCCCTGTGGCTAAGACATGGAATGGGCTTTTAATAAAATGCTCAGGGATCCCCTTTGAACCCTTGTCCGCCAAAGGAAGCCTCGCTACTGCTTAGCTCTTAATAGACTAGTGCGTGCCTGCGTGTGTGCATGTGTGCTGTGGAGGATGTGTGGATATAAGGATACACAGGCAGGTGGACTGAGAGTATAAAAATGAAGATCTTTCGCAAATGATAGAGACTGAGCCATAAATATGAATTTTCTTTTCTCATCTTAGCCACCATCTACTGAAACGGAACCAGTATTTCTTATTATAGGGAAGGACTGAATTTCTAGAGGAAAGGAAAGGTGTAACTTCACAACATCTACGATGAAAAACATCTGGTAGCTGTTCTGAATGTAAACGTTTGATTAAACACTTGAACTGCGTCTTTTTGGTGTTAATTAAAATAAACATAACCTAATTAGAGGAGTAAAAACACTTTGTAAGTGCTCGATAGCAGGACTGCCGGAGAAACCTCGCGCTCCGTCACTTCTTCCCCCACCACGCCACTGGCACATGGCATGGATCATAGAAGTCTGTTCGCTGCGTATGTGGATAGTTTCTTCCTGTTTTTCTTTGCTCTTTAAAAATCCTCTCGTTCAATAGCTTGGCACTGGCTGCTTATTCGGGATGTCTGCTAATTTACCGCATAATTGCTCGCAGGGACCCATTTTCAGACTTGAAAAATAGAAGTGGGGAGACCTTGCTTCCTGCTCATACGGTGACATATTTAGAAGCAGTTGTCGGTACAAGTGTCTGCCTCAGCATGTCCTGCAGCAAATTCAGCAGCAGAAGCACTTGCCCATGCTGCATATTTACCATGTTTCAGACACCCATCCTTTCTGCCAACACCTACTGTGCTGCCACTACGGCCCACTGGGTGGACTTGTTGCCAGTGCTCCATTTGTCTCCCCACCCTCCTCCCCGCGAAGGGGAAAGAAGGAAAATGTGATCAGCAAAACTGTCCCTTTAAAGATCAAGGACGAAATCACTTCCAGAAAAAGTTCTTTAGGACTGTCCTGGTATAGTCCAGTTAGAGAGTATAGATCTCAAAGGTTTTCCAACCTTATTTTTTCATGTGAGGGGAAAAATGTACATTCTCATACAATTCTCTAAACACGAAATCCCTGCTGTATGTTACATGTCCAAGTACAAATGGCCTCTATTCATCACATGCAGCCTCGGCATAAGAGAGTTCCTGAACTGACTACCGAATTTTACGCACTGAGGATACCATTCTAGAACAAAAACTAGGCTCACCTCTGAAGGCTAGGTAATCTGTTGGGAATAAATGTGTGTTGTGTTATATATGGACATAGTGGCTGTCCAACCGACCTCTGCTTTGTCAACAGAGAACGTTGTCAAGCCCTTTCAGTAACACAGCCTGCAGAATACTTTCATAATTCTTGAATCAGTAGAACTCACCAGCTGTTTATTGATTTATGCTAACATAGTCACTGACTGTTGCATGCCCCAGAGCTGGATGCGAAGGGAAGCAAAGAACTTCAAGGGACTCATAGTCTCGTAGGTAAAGTTACTAGTCAATAGGTAAGGAGGCAAATGTGATGAGAGATATATACCCACAGGGCATAAAAGCACTGAGGTCTGGGCCCTCAGGACAGGAGTAGTCAGGGAAAGCTCCCTGGCAGAGGTGGCTCCTGGGTTCAGTTTTGTGGGAAATGCATATTTGGGAAGACGAGTCAGAGGAGAAGGGTAGCATGCATTGCAAAATCGCATGTTGTTTAGGACAACTCTAAGGAATGGTTTACATATATATTACTACATGTGAGAATACATGTACTTATTAAGTCTGCTCTTTCACAGAATTAAACAGGGATATTTGTCACTGCTCAATGTGATGACAAGCTCATTTCAATGCAGTTCAAGTGATACTCTCCTAGCATCTATGGCATTATTTGCTCTCTTACATTGATTCTGACAGATGCTTGGTTTATATTTAACCTAAAGGTTTGGCATTTACAACTGCAAAGACTCTTAATTATGATGAAATTAAAATGTACAGGCTTCCCATTACAAGGAAGACTTTCTTACCAGTACCTCTTTCCACTTGAAACACCAAATACAGGGAAAAGGAACAAAGAGAAGACCCATGAACTATTATCTTGGGCAAGAGAAATAAGCATGTAGTGTGTGTAGATTTTTTAGGCACCAGAACAGTGTAATAGCCTCAGAATGTTTGTCCAAGGATAAGATGAAGATTTTATTTTTAACTGGGTCCCAGACATTAACTGCAGGAGACATCAGAAATCTGCAAAGCCCTTTGTACACCAATATAGCACAGAGGTAGAAATGATGGACAAGGCACCCCCCGCGAAGGCCGGGCCAGCAGGGGTGCCATATTCTTCACAACACAGCCCCAGCGGCTTGTCCCTTTGCAATGCTCTTTCTCCTCCTTCTTAAAGTAAACAGTGGGGTCCCTGAGGACCAGATACTTCTGTGAACCAGAAAAAATTGCTTTGGAAGGAAATTTTAAAATGGAATGACCTAAGAACAAAGATCTTTATTTCTGATTTTGTTTCTTTTTTGTTGTTGTTATAAAAATTGCTGGTTTAAAAATGGGAGGAAAGAACTTAAATAAAAAGTATTTCCTTCAGAAATACATTTTGAAGGATTATTTTGTTGCATGGTGGCTCTGGTGCTTGGAGTATTTATTAGTAGTAGAATGATTAGTTAACAAAGTGATTTAAGTTCAATTCTGAAAAATAATGGGTACAGCCCTGTGGTGGTGAATTTTATGTGACAATTTAGTTAGATCAAGGTACTCAGATATTTGGTCAGACATCAGTCTACATATCACTATGTAAATATTTTAAAGATAAGGTTAAATACTAACTTAAAGAAGATTATCACCACAATATGAGTGGGCCTCATACAATCAGTTGAAGGTCTTAAGACAAAAAAGACAGAAGTCTCCCAAGGAGGAAGGAATTCTACCTCCAACTGCAGCACCAACTCACCTTCACACTGAGTCTCTCTAGCTTGCCATTTGCCCTTTGATTTTGGAACTACCAGCCTCCATAATCATGTGAGTTAATTCCTTAAAATCTATCTATCATCTATCTATCTATCTATCTATCTATCATCTATCTATCATCTATCTATCATTATTCTATTTCTCTGGAGAACACTGACTAATACACATCCTCAGAGTAAGTTTTTTTTTTATTAAAAAAAGGAAAAATAAAAATTAAACAGTTCTTTGATTATACTATACAGCTAATTCTTCATGCCTTACTTTTGATATTCACTTGGTGGAATGAATGTGATTAGGGAACAAACTCCCATTCTTATTACAAACATTTATCTTTTGATCAATATTTTATAAAGAACAGACACTGACACGACCCTGCATGCTTGAACCTGTATTTATAAACTCTAAGGATGTCCTTGTAATCTTAGAAACTTCCTTGAATAGCACTTTAATGTTTTATAGTACATTTCTATTTACTGATTTCATATTATCAAGCTTCACACACACACACACACACACACACACACATTCTTAAGATGCAGGTATTTTTACACAAAATCCTATCTAATAAAGATGGAATATGCTAATCGACTGTCCCGCCCTCAAAAATGGTGGCACTCACAGCCACAAGATGGCGGCACACAGTCCCCTCAGCCCCCCAGTCACCCAGCACTGTCCTGAGGCTCAGGCAACCAAGGCTGGCCGAGGCTTGTGCTGCCGGCAGTGGCAGCAGCAGAGGTATGATGAAAGCATCACCTTGCCCTGATCGCTGGGTCGCCTTCCGCCCCTGAGGGCTCCCGGACTGTGAGCAGGGGCAGGCCAGGCTGAGGGACCCCCTCCAGTACATAAATTTTCATGCACTGTGCCTCTAGTAGATGATAAATGAGAATAAGAGTCTTGACCAAACCTTCACACTGTAAATGAAGAAAGGAAAGAGGAAAAAATATTTCCTGAGCATGTGTCCTGAACCCAACCTAAGAACTGGAGCTTGGATTCAAACCAGGCAGTATATCCAAACTTATTTCAGAGCATAAAACTTGTGTCAGGGTTACATGGTAGCCCAGAAGGAAATAAAAAAGAATGAATTAGGTGGACATTCCACTTCTGCTTACTTTAAAGTATTAAATTTCTGGATCTTAATCTTTCCTCCTCACTAGATAATTTGAACATTTTCTTATCTCTTTTCAATACAGAACCTGTTTGGACCCTTGATATTTATGCTTGATCCACTTAATATTTATGTATTTCCTAGCTTGCTAGGTAATAACCTTAACAAGAATGATAATTAACACCAATATACACTAAAAAAGCATTAACATTTTGAGTACATACTTATGTACCAGGCACCATGCCAAGTATCTGATATGCATTATCTGTTTAGATTTTTAATAACCTTGCAAGGTGGGCCTTTTTTTTCTTCTTATTTTAGCAAAGAAATAGAAAGTCAGAGATGTTAATTTTCACAAAATAGCTGAGCTACTAAGGGTTGAACCCAGGATTTAAACCCTGTGCTATCTGATTAAAAATATATTTTGTCCACAGTGGTAAGCCAGATAAAAAATTCCCTTACTGTGAAATGTGGTTTGACCCCCCTGCAACCTCTTTTCTTGGTAGTTTTTAATCTTTAACAATAAACAAGAGAAAATTGACTCTCTCTTTGTAATCTAGTAAAATATTAGTAAAAATTTCAAGGGCCTTCTGCCTAATTGGAAAGCATGGCTTCTGGATGCCTATATTGTCACAATCAAGTAAGATTTGCTGCAAATGAGTAATGCAGCAATGACCTGGCTTTAGCAAAGCACACACTGAAAATCCTATAAGAATCAACTGTTCAACTATATCCCTCAGCAGCCTTTGGGACTGTGGCCCCTCCTTCGAAAGATAAAGGATCCTGTGTGGTAATGGGCACATGACAGAAAGTGAACCCTTGCAAACACACAGAGATGTGAGAGGTCCCAGCTAAGCAGTCTGTAGGAATCCACTCTACTCACAGGAGTAGGAGTACTTGAGGTCTCATTGACATCATCAAATCTAAAGTTCCATTTAAAAAGCTGTATACTTGAAACAATGTCTCCTATATTCTAGCACCATCTAAGGGCTTTAAGTTGCAGGATGTTTATTTTTACAAAATCCAAAAGAAATTGTACTAACTGAGAACATGTTTGGATTACCACCAGTGTGGTAAGATTTGATGTGCAAAAGAAAAAAATCGCAATCTAGTCCTGATAGGGCCTGTTATTTGCTCTCAGGGCTGGTCAGACTGATATAACACTCTGGAAAAGCAAAGTTTTTTCTTAATTATTTTAATAACAGAGATCATAAATACAAATAGCTTAATATCTACACTAATAAAAGAGAAACATGTAAATTGGTGTCACTACACTATGTCCACCAGCCAATCAGATGAGTATGCAAATTAACCCAACAAAATGGCAGTTAATTTGTATACGCAGGCACGAAGCGAAGACTGAAGAAAACATGGGAGCAAAGCTTCAGAGAAGCAAGTGGGGCCACGGAGGTGGGAGCGAAGCCCACCTCTGCAGGTTTCGCTCCCTTCTCTGCTTTGCTTCAGCCGCAGGAAGCTCTATTCTTGCAGGAATCTTCCTGCTACGGGCCTCTAGTACATTAATAAAATATGACAAATATATCCATATAGAATTGTCTAACAGATACTTTCTAAAGTGCCCAATAATTTTTGATGGACACCAAATAGAAAAAAAAAAAAAAAAGAAAACACAAACGAAACAAACAAAAAAAAACATGGTTTAATGATTTTGTAGCTTAATATCAGAAGAAAATAAATGAACTTTGTTATTTGGATGCAAGTAGGCTAAAGTTAAATTTGAATATGTATGTATTTTGTAAGTTGTAAATGTTAAAATGCATATTGGTTTTTGTAGCTTTTCAGTTTAACATCATCTTTTAAATCTAAATAAAGCAAGTTGGTAAAGATTCTATTTTTAAATTGTTTTGTCAACCTCAACCCAAATATTGCCTCTTGTATCTGGTAAGATTCAGTTTTCTCCTATTTTCAAATTCATTCAGATCTCTTAGAAACTATATATAAATGTTTTATTAAAGAAATTACATTATATGCAAACTATATAAAATTAGAAATAAAATAAAATGAACAGAAATAATAAAATTCTCATTTACAGCTATAAATGATACTAAGGCATTATTAGACAATTTTCTTATTATAAGTTTTTTTTTCCTCCTAGGAAACATTCTTTTCCCTAAAATAAAGCTTGAAGATTATTTGAATATAAATCAACATTAAACTCTAAATTGAGGGATTAATGACTATGTACACTAAATCATCATAGGAATGTAATGACAATTAGGTAAAATTTGGTTGCTTTCTAATACCAAATATAAAAGTACTTTATAAAAAATGCTGTTAATGACATGAGGTCAAAATTAGGCTCAGTAATTAGTATGACTTTTCATCCAATTTACATGTATTTAGAAACAAGATTGCTCTGAAAATTAGTTGGTATTTGATTTGATCTGTTACTATTCTTGAAAAACCTAGAGGATGTCATTAAATGGCTTAGCATCGATTGGTTTACAGTAATGGGCTTTCGTCTTGGAAGGCCCTTGGTGATGGAAGTATGAAGCAACCTAACTGGTTTTTAGAAAAGTCACATGGCTCTTAACACAGCTCAGCTGAAGACCTATGCTATTGGATTGGAATTCTGCCACTCAGTATTTCTTACTATCCTCATTGGATATGAGCTCACCTGGGGGGCTTGTAAAAAAAGAAAACTAACAAAAATAGAGATTATTTACCATTAATGTCTGCTAATAATTTTAATTTCTGAATCTAAGTCAAAGACTGCTCAAATCACCTAAGGACATTTTAAATATTTACAAGGAGCTTTTGAGGTTGTTTCCAATCTCAAAGCCTTTCTTTAACCTTCCTTAAGGTTAATAAAATCCTTAACTATGGGCCAAGACATTATAAGGCATATTAATATAATATGATATATGACATGATATAATAGTAGGCATTACATTATGTATAATTGCACAAAATAAATAAGAGGGCAGCGAATTTTTCGATTTATTCGAGAAACATTTATTCAATAGAAAAGGAATTTAGTTAAATAGATCTTTAGAATGACCTTGGGGAGGGAAATCTATGCTTCTGATTTTAGAAAATCAATGTACAATTAAGAATATGGCAAAAGAGTTGATAACATATATAATGAGGGTGGATAAAGGGAACACCCACAATCGATGAACTATTTTCTCTTCTGTATTGGATTCGGATGGACCTGGCTCTATACATACTCTCTATTCTACCTGTAAGCCTTGGGACTTTGGGAAAATTAATTAGGTAGCCAGTCTTCTGTTTTCAGTTCTGTGTTGCTTGGGATACTAATGCTTACCTCTGAAAATTATTGTGAAGATTATTAAAGCACATAAACAAAATCATGTAGCATAGTACACAAAACACAGTAGGTATCCAATTAATGTTGTTATCCTTTCTTTCTACTTTATTTTCTGCCTCCATGAAATCTATCTTCCTGTGTCACTAGGTTGAAGGGCAAAATAATAACTGTCTTTCCTGAATCATCTATATGTGAATACATGCCTGACATATTAAAAACATATAGTATCACTAGGGGGTATTAATTTAGCATTTTTGATAACTAATAATCAAATTGAGGGGTTTTACTAACTTTAATATGTAAAGAAATGGATACACAAGCATCCAATTATATCCCGGTTATGAAAGAATCGGTAATATTGGGTTTCATACGTATTTAGAATATTTTGTAAATATAATTAATGAAGACATTATACTTGCTGGCAGGTGACTGTTTTCTCTTCTCAGCATAATTTGCTGCAAAAGATGTGGTGGTGGGGTCTCTGTTTAGGAATTCTCTCAGCCCTCTGGCTAAGTTTGCTTCAGTGGAAATGAGATCCTGACCACTGGACTGATGGATGTACACATAACGGACTTGTTCAATTCTAATTTAATTCTGGCAATCTATCTCCGTTATAACTTTAATTTTTCTGACATGAAAACATTATATCTTTTTAGGCTTCCATTGTTTCTGCAGAACAGAAATATTCTCTTGGTAGAGGGGAAAAAAAGTAGTAAAGAAGCAGCAATAAACAATCCCGCAAAACCAATTTTCACATTGGCAGAAAAACATGAGAACTCCAAATAACCATAACTTGAAACAGTGGCAGATCTTTGGCAGCGTATGATTTGAAATTATTAATGAAAACTTTCACCGCAAACATGCACATCCTTTAGTTTGGAGACTTGAGCTTTCCACAAAGGCAGTAATCTGAAAGTGTACTAGAATCGAAGAGAGCAAACCACTTACCTTCCTACTGTGCCTATGGTCACCGCCTGTGTAATCACAGGTGAGCTGAAACAGACTCTGGATTCATTTCAGTTTCCTACAGTGTAGCGTAATGACAACCAAGGGAAGCATGGCGATCTGAAGAGACCTTTCCTACACCACTGCTTATCCTAAGTCTCAGAGATGACCTCAGTCCTCTGGATCCCAAGCTGCATTAGTACTTGATTGTGAGTGTGTGTGTGTGTGTGTGTGTGTGTGTGTGTGTGTTAATACAGGATCTATTTTTACCTGCCTCTTCACATCACAAATATCTTGTTAAAAATTATTGACATAATACATCAACAGTCCAATGAGATCTTCAGAATAAAGACGCTAAGTGAATATAACGCACTATCACTGTATTTTTTGCTGTTAAGTGCATGCATTGCTTTATGTTCAAAGATTTGAGAGCAAAGAAAATTCATTTTTCCTCTAATTTTAATCTTTTGAACATGCGATTTTGCTGAAATCACAAAGCAAATGGAAAAGAGAATCTTACCCATACTTTGCAGGCACTTTTTGAAAAGAAAAATAGAACCTGTGGCTTTTTCTAGTTCACTTTAACCTGTAGCGTGTGCCTCTGTACTATGCACATTGATTTGAGCTAAAGGCAACTGAGAGCCTGTGGGCTCAAGAGAAACTTCTGCCTCTCCCTCCGCCTTAACTTCTTGGAATTTAAATTAGGAGCCTTGCCCATAATAAAAGACTATCAGAGATAAGCTCTTTGACCTATCCATATGGCAGGGCCAACTGCTAATTGCTGAACATCTGCCCTTCTTATAGTCCAGCAATGACCTTCCAACCCTCTGAAGCCTCACTGTGCCTTACCTCATCTTTAGCTTAGAATACCATAGAGACCTCATTTTAAGGTTCTGCCCCAGAACCTCTCATGTATGTAGTAACCTCTGACTCTCTCATGTATGTGGGGGTTCTCATACTTATGTTTATAATTAAATTTGGTTAATTTCTCTTGTTCACCTGGCTCATGTAGATTTAATTAGAGCAACCGAAAGAACCTTAAAGAGTAAAGTCTCTACTGTCCCCACAAACCTTTCCATCATATCAGTTATTCATTTTTTGTTTTTGTCAGAACATACTTTTCATTCTCTTTAAAGCTGACACCCTCATCATCTCTTAAAAATCTACTGTCCTTTAGGTTTAGTAACCTATTGGCATAAGCTTTCTCCCTCTCAGTCCCTATGTAACTCCACTTGAGGGGAAAGATGAGGGGACAGAAACTTATTTAAACCAAAATGTACCCATTATTTTCCTTAATTCAAAACACCAGGGAAATCTATAATAATAAAAGGGTAATATGCTAATTAGACCAACGTCTTCCGGACATCATTCCTGACGTTCTTCCTGATGAAGCCAGGGCTAGAAGGAAGCCAGCCTGGGTCCCGGGTGCCAGAGCGAAGCCAGTGCCAACAGCTGGTGGGGGGGAGGGGGGAGGAAAGCCTACTCTTTCATTAATTTTCGTGCATCGGGCCTCTAGTTACAAATACATAGTCAGCCATGTAAAAAAAAATGTGATGATTCTGTGTTTCTTTCAAATATTTCAAATTAAACAAAAATTCATCTGGTAACAGTCACTTAATGTTTTAAAAGTCCTAAGGACCTTTTCTATTTTGTTCTCAACGAGTTTGATTCTAGAAAATTATCTCAGCTAGGAGAAAGTAAGAATTGGGAGACAGGAAACAGCATGCATTTTTTCTTGAGGGAATAGTCTTCTTGATGACTTTTCCATTATGCAGCTTGTTATTCCTGCTCCAAACCAGTGGACTTAGAGTAAATCTAAATGACATGGAACACTGGCAAGGCTAGATCTGGAGTTTTAATGACAAATAACAGCTTCTTTTAAAGTTCCCCTGCCCTCAGACTCCCAACCTCACCGTGACTGCTAAGCTTTCTCTTAAGCACATGGTTTAAGGATATGCCAGACATAGACCGTTTAATACCTGCTGAATTTTTTGAAAAGATTTGTTTATATAAGCTTTCTCCTAAGTTTTTCACATAGTTAATTCATTAACTCTTTCATTCAAACTCTAGTGGCAGGTACAACTGTATTCCTGGTTATATAATGAGGTTAGGAGACCTGCTCAAGACCACTTGTATGATTAGCAACATGCTACAAGGAGCTCATCGGTAGACTGACATTTATTCTTCTTCCAAATCTAAATTACTAGAGATTGTTTTATTTTTAGATTTTCTGCATGCATGGTTACTAAAATCTCAATACCAAATTCTTATGGGAGTTACACTTTCATTTTAAGGCACCTGATTTATTTTACCTTGATTATAGTTGTCTTTACCTTTCTCCTTGATTGAGTTACAGAATTGAGTTACAGACGATGCCATATCTATATTCTCATAGTAAAAATGTAACTATTTTGAAATGATTAAGAATTAGAGTGCATATTCAAACACATCGCTGCTTATTCATAGGTGACAAAGAGCTGTAGTTGTGGCGTCACTGGGGGAGGTTGTCAGCAATGTTGACACTCAGCCGCACCTTGGATCTCCTGAATCTTAATCTGCATTTTAACTAAACTAAACCAGCCATAATTCTATGCACATTGGAGCCTGAGAAGCATCAATCTAATTAATGACTGTTGATTTTTGGTTGCACAAGTGACCCAAAGAGAAAACAAACATCTTACATCTATGTGTGTTCTGGGGTAGAAGGTGTACCCTGGCACTGAGCTGGTTTACTAGGGCTCTGGCACTAACAGGCATGGGACCTTTGTGTGGCAATGTCATAAATCTCCGGAATGAGGGCATGGTCAGAGCAGCACAGAGGCAAGATGGAGCAGAGCTGGTGGCCCGACAGCGCTCCAGGGAGGCATAAACATGCACACCCGAAGTGTGGGTTTACACACGCTGTGCCAGCAGCTACAGGGGCTGTACGTGTCCACCTTGGATAGATCAAAGCATCAGTAAAAATGAAACAGATAAGCCAAGACCGGTTTGGCTCAGTGGATAGAGCGTCGGCCTGCGGACTGAAAGGTCCCGGGTTTGATTCCGGTCTAAGGCATGTACTTGGGTTGCGGGCACATCCCCGGTGGGAGATGTGCAGGAGGCAGCTGATCAATGTTTCTCTCTCATCGAAGTTTCTAGCTCTCCATCTCTCTCCCTTCCTCTCTGTAAAAAATCAATAAAATATATTTTAAAAAAAATGAAACAGATAAAAAGGTGGCTCTGGGCTGGCGGGGACAGCAGGCTCATTACTAATGTCTTCATAAGTTCAAAGGGAGAAACTTGGCATCATTACTTCTGAAAAAGAAATATCTTTATTAAAAACCTCTAATTTATAGCTCAGTGGAATTAAAATTAATCTGAACATACAGATTTTTAAATATCCATACTATGGAGCAGTTCTCACTTCAAAGTTGAAGCTATACCACTTAAAGGCATGTTTCAATTTTAAAAGAAATATCAATACTGTTTCAAAATTTTAAGCTCAAGGACTGTTACTATTGTATTTTTAAACAAACTAGAAAATAAAACATTTCAATTCTCCAGAGGGTTCCTATTGAAATAGCTAAATGAACTTTTTGCAACTATAAAGATGGGTAAGTGTAATAATCATTGAAATAATTTATACTTAGTTTATGCTGGATGTTACAAGCACTAACTTATTTATTTACTCTGCCTAACAAGATGGATGCTAGCCTTTCCTCTTCAGATAAAGAAACTGAGGAACAGAAAGATTACGTAACTTGCATGAGGCCACAGAGCTAGTAAGTGATTGAATCAAGATTCAAATCCTTCCAGTGTCCAGAGTCCATTTATTCAAGTATTACATACTCTACCTTCTGACTTGTTACTATGTTTTCAGTGATTAGAAACCACTCTTAATTCTCATTCCCCCAATAAGCAAGCGAACAAAGAACAAACAAGCAAACAACCCATGACAACTTCACCCGTATCTGTAATTGCTACTGCTGGCCAATAAGCACTTAATTCTATGAATAAAAATAACGGTTACACTGCAGATATTCCTCAGAAGGGCAAACATCTGAAATACCAGAGGGTGGTGTATTACTTTCATATTGAGAATATAATAAAATACCCCACATTAATGGGTTGAAAATCCATTTGTTATCTCACAATTGCCTGGGTACAGAGTGACTGACCTGGGTCCTCGCTCAGAACCCCGCAAAGCCAACATTGAGTTACAGGCAGCATTGTGTTCCCCTTTGGACATTCTGGGGATGAATCCGCTTCCAAGCTCAATCAAGCTGTTGGCCAACTTTGGTTTCTTGCGAGGGTTGGGTGGGGGGTCCCTGTTTCCTTGATGCCTGTGAGCTGGAAGCCACGCTCAGCATCTTAAAGTTGCCTACATTCCTCACCCCATTGCTACCCCTCTCATTAAACCAGTGACTAAACCTGAGTCCTTCTCCCACTTTAAAACTCTCTATAGTATTTTCCGGCTTCAGCCAGGGAAGGTTATCGGCTTTTAAGGGTTTGGGTGATTAGACTGGGCCCACCAACATCATCAAAATTACATTTGCAAAGGGGGACCAAAATAAACTTTGTGATCACTTAATTTTGTCTAATATAATGCTCACCTCTCACACATAATCAGTATTTGCTTCATGCAAGAGAATGCCTTAAATCATTTACCAAATATTCATTAAAAGGAAATTTAAGAGATTAATTTGGCCAGGTAAATTAAGTTTAAAAGATGACACAAAGTGTCAGTATCCTCACTACCTTTTTGTTCAAAAAATTATAACATGGGTGAGAAAATTAAATATTTTAACTCTTAAACTGATGGTGGATCAAACTGATGGTGCCCCCATATTACTAACACAGCCAAACGCCTGCAAATATATGTATTGCTAGTATAGTACAATGAAGAGAAATGTGGATCTCATCACAACAAGATAAACAAACTCTGCTAGTGAAATTCTAAGCTCACTAGTCTAAGATGTTTCACTTTTGCAAATGTAAAATCCATTACAGGGCACAAAATGACTTTCAGAGTCCTACCCTTAACCTCTGTAATGGCTTTCTTTTCATGATGTCTTTATTCTTTGAGATAAGAAAATATTGTCATTGCAATTCTCTAAATTCGCCAGGCCCGCCGCTGCTGTTATTCCTGTCTTTTAACGGTCCCCATCTGTAAATACCGTGGGCCTCAAACCAAAGCAGAAGACTGACACAGGACTGCTGACACATGAATGGGGTGCTGTCTACCTAACACAAAAAAAGGAAAATAAATTGCTGAGAAAGAAAACCGAGGGATGCAAAGGCTCTCTTGATTGCCTTCTTTAAAATGCCAAGGACTTAAGCTGGCCTTTCTTATCTCCCGCTACATGCGTGTGACACTTTAGTCGGTCTTTCTTATTGTACTATAATTCAGGGATTGTTCCAGCTCTGTGCTCCATGCCTTTTTCCAAAGGGCAGCCTGAGATGTATAATTCGGGTAATGAACAGCTGCATAATTTAAGGGTCGCGCTAGTAGGGCACTGTTCCTTATTTGTGTTGCTTTAGCAGTTGCCAAGATGTTCCAAACCTATTTAGGAATACAGTTTTTTGACTGCTTTATTCCTCTCGGATGATATATGCTCGGATTTGGTTGTGTGCCAGAAAGCGAATTTTATCAGCAGAAGTACCAGAGCAAGCTTTTCTCTCATTTTACTCCAAAGGGCAACAGCACCGAGCTATAATGAGGTGATTTTTTTTCCAGCCGTGCACACTCTGTGTTCTATCAGGCGGGGTTGCCCAAACCTCGTCCTGTCCCTTCCCAAAGCCCAGTAGACTCAATCACTGAGCTATCAAAGGCATTTCCACACGACATCCCTCTCACACAAGGCCAATCTCCTGAGCGCTGAAAGGGGCCGGGCAGGGAGGCCCTCCACGATGAAGGCTGCATGCTGATCAATCAGCCGCTTTTCTATTCCGTCTTGGCAAGGATCCCCTGTTTGTAAATAAAAGGTTTACCCGAATTTCCTGTAAACTCGGGAGCATGAGGCTGCTTTGGACTCCAGTCACAGAGCGAGAAAGCCGCCTGCTCTCCGAGGCACAGGGATGGGCTGTGTCCGCCGTCCGACAACCCCCTTCAGGTGTCTTGAAGCATATCCAGAGTATGAGCTCCTCTGAAAACGTTTCCTAGGACAGAGCAGGCCAAACGGACTTTAAAAAGTATCTCCCACGTCTTTTAGTACAACGCTCCCTCTTTGGAGAAAGGTACTGGTGAGCATCGGGAAAGGTACTGGAGTGTACATCACAGGACAATAAGCTTCTAGGGGAAACGCCAACAGGACAGAAGATCTTTTCTCAAGAAATGAATGAGAGCATCCTTTCACTCGTCAGATGGTGAATAGCTAATGGAAACGGAATGTGACAGGCCACGGAGACTGGGACCGGCCTGCAGACTGGCAGGCGTGGTGATTTGCTGATGACCCACATTATTTGCAGGCAGTTTGGCACATCTCAATTTGTCACGCTTCCACCATCACGCCAAATGCATTTAATTAATGCGGAGTATTTTCCTTTTCTTACATTAAGAACAAAACAGCCAGCATTTTTTGATTGTTCCCCAAACCCCGAAAGAGCAACAATTATGAGCCTCTTGTCCTCATTCCCTTAGGTGATCTTCTATGATGAGCACATGAGCACTAAAGGTCATTCTTTTTTTTTTCATTTTTATTTTTTTATTTTATTTTATTTTTCTTTTTTTTATTGCTTAAAGTATTACAAAGGGTATTACATATGTGTCCATTTTTTCCCCCCGCCCTAGACAGTCCCCTAGCCTCCCCTATCCCCCAGTGTCTTATGTCCATTGGTTATGCTTATATGCAGGCATACAAGTCCTTTGGTTGATCTCTCATTCTTGAGTGGGGACGTGTCCACGTAGAAGCATGTCTACTATAGGCACTGTGTGTATACGTTCCAACAACCTAAGGGCCGCAGTTGTAGAAATAACTTTTTACGATGCATTTTGGCATTCCCCCCCACTTCGTGTTGAAGGCAAGGTAAAGAGGCTTGTCTTGTGAGGTGAAACCTTCTGATCAATACCAGGGGATGGCACTCCTATATAAACCCATCCATCACGAAGCAGCAATTACAGCGATGCCTCACAGGATGGCCCATGGGGTTGGGGGGCAGCCTGAGCTTCTGGAAGGGTGTGAATGGGAATGCAAGAAAGGGAGTTTTATTTCTAAAATCCCTTTTCCCTAAGATGGAATGCATGAGCTATAGAGTCCAGAAAATACTGCCTGGGGGCCCTCGCTTCCACCCGAGCTCTGCCCCTAGCTGGCTGTGTCGGGAACCTGTGTTGGCACAGTTTCACGTGTACTTAAAATGAGGAATTAGCCCAGAGGAATGCAAATGGCACCTCCCAGCTCTAGGCATATATGAATCATAATCACCGTAAAAATGTTTTATTAATTCTAAAATAACGCATAGGAGTCGGAAGTTTATAACAAATGCAAACAATAGTGAAAAGAAAAAATGCTAAATTCCCCCAAATAAAGTCATTTCCTTGCATCAAATTTAGGATTATGGGGGACATTAACTCTTTGAGGCCTTGAGGGGTTTTGTGTCAAAACAAACATATCTTTACAACTAAAAATATACTATGCGTTAAAATTATAAGTTACAGCTAGCTATATAAATTTTACACAAGGATATAAAATGTACCCAGCACAGAAAATTTAAGAATGTCTCCCAAGAAAAATATATTAAAGCTCGCGCTCGATTGCATACCAAGTGCATTTTAATGTATTCCTGTTTCTGAACATATGTAATACACAAATAGAATGCAATCGTATTTTGCATTTACGTCTTGAATTTTAATAGTTTTAGTGTGTCGCTCTGTTTAGATGGAGGAAAAAAAAATATCTTTAACAGTTACAATTCCCTTGCCATTCAGTGTACTTAAAATGTCTAAATGTTTCAGGCCTTAGGCTATGATTGAGACTGCAAATTAGAAACCAAAACAAATGTCAAAATCAGCAAAACAACGGTGCCACTCAGTATTGCGCCATTCCCCAAAGCTTGACGTCTGAAATTATTTACAAACAAAATTTACCTTGTCTACGTTCTTTACCCTAATTGAGACCTATGCTACTTCAGGCATTTCCTACTCCCTGGTTTATTAACTCCTGTCTGGCCCCACCCGCCCTCCAGGCCCAGCCTTTAGCCCTGGGCCAGCCATTTCAGAGGCTACTGCAAGGACTTTATAAAGCCTGGCTCCGCTGCTGACCTTCAGCTGTGCCCACTTGGCTAATTCTTTGCCCTGCAAAAGCCTCCCCCGCCTGATGTCTTTGCTTCTCTCCCGAGCTGCCAGCTATTGCTGAAGCGACTCCGGAACTGGTGTTGACAGGCTTTTCTACAAATCTGTGCTGTTCAACCTCAACTTGACCCTCACTGGTGTTCAACAATTCCTTTAATCATCACTTATTGACTCACAGGAGAATTCAACATGGTAGGTTTTCCTCAGGCCCCAGTTCAGGCTTAAGCATCTCATTCTTGGCAAATGACACCATCTGTTATTTAACCGAGACGACTGAAGCTCTAATTTTCTTTATCTCTTCTCCTTTACATTCATTCCGAGAATTCCTCAGTCTCTCAGAGAAAGAACCTGTCTCCTGCCTTGACCCTAATCTCCGGCTGGTTTTCTTTTACTTCTTTTCCTGTCCAATTTCTGGGGCCTGGGCGGCTCACTAGCTTACCCTTGCATTGCGATCAGTAAATCCTCAGCACCCTCCAGGACCATACAGACACAGTTCTGTTCATTTTCCCCGCCTGCGGCCTCCTTCCACTTTCAAAATGTGCAGTAACTGGCCCCCTGTCAAAACCCAAGAAACAAAAATCCAACAACAAAAACCACTTTCCTCGAACTGTACGGCTGTATCTCCCAAAGTGCTTCTATGGCTGCAGTTCACCTTTCTTTTTATCAAGTTTCTCTAATGATTAATAAGAGCCTGGTGCCTAATAGATTCCACTTCCACATCATCCTTTAAGTCCTGGCAACCAGTGCCCTCCCCCTGATGCAAATTATATGTTCAAGGTCACATTTGACTTTCATGTCAACCAATTACATTTTGTGAAAGAGAGCCTTAGTCTTTTTCCTCCTCACAGCATGCACACAGCTCACCACACTCTTAGCCAACTCTTTCCTGTGCATTAGGCGTTGCAGGCTGGGATTTAAGCCACGTGTACATGTATGATCCAGATATAAATGGGATGCAAAAGCAGTTGTGGCCAAACGTATCCACACATCAGACGTATCATTGGGAAAATGAATTCCAGACCTAGGAACTCAGAACTGCGGTGGTGTGATGCTGAAGTATTGAGAGTTCATCAGGTATAGATCCAGGGACCTACTGGAATGAGCTGAGCCAAATGAGGAAAACAGCTCATCCTACCATAACCAGCAGGCAGCTTTGCTGGAGGAAGAATTCTGGCACATGCTAGGTTCTCAATACATCTTTGCGGCAGCAATGAACTGACGAATGTGTGCCTTTGTTGTTGGAGAGAAGGGATGCTTTACAGTACAACCCCGTGTTTCTCGCTTTCTCTGTCTTCTGCTCAGTTTCCGGGATCTCAAGAATAATAAGTTATTGTCTTAGATCAGCCGTAGGCAAACTACGACCTGCGGGCCAGATCCAGCCCATTTGAAATGAATAAAACAACAACAACAAAAAAAGACCGTACCCTTTTTATGTATTGATGTTTACTTTGAATTTATATTAGTTCACACAAACACTCTATCCATGCTTTTGTTCCGGCCCTCCGGTCCAGTTTAAGAACCCATTGTGGCCCTCCAGTCAAAAAGTTTGCCCATCCCTGTCTTAGATATTTGAGACCTAAAACAAAAATGATTGTGATCAACATAGAGAAGGTGAGAAGAGGTTTCCTCCTTCCAGGTGTCAGAGTGTGGCACTGTACTGCCGAGGCGACAGAGTTTGTGGCCTAGCTTTGGCGCATCTAGAACGCCTTGCACAGCAGTAGGACCCGCAGCCCTGGCAGGGCTCCTGGCATCTGATGTGCTAGGGGTACTACTGCCAGCACCTTCCACAGCAGCTCCCGAGAACAGCAATGGCTGTAGAGCAGTAGGAGACAGCATTACTAAGAGTTGTCCCCAACAGCAACTGTGCTACTGTTACCTGACTTAGTGGGTGGCTAATGCTTTGCCAAGTGCATAAACAGAAAAGGCCTGAAGAAGGAAGACATTAGACACCAGTTACAATCTGAGAGAATGGAGCTTATGGAAGCGGCATGTTTTCTAATAGTTAGTCCTGGGGAACTACTGGTTCTTACTGTTAACCCGATTACCTTTTTAGCTACTGGTTCATATAGTCAAAGGAAATTCTTGATTTTAAAAATAGTATACAGCCCTGGTTCTCTCACTGCCCCCACCACTTTTAAATCATTTTTAATCCTACCTTTAAATGTAAGGCATTCCCAAGACATGTCCATTGGTCACCTCACACTCTACATGCTCACTGATGTTATCTCACAACCTCAACAGAATCTCCAGTCATATGATACTAAATCTATAACTCAGTCCTGACCTGGCTCTGACCTCCAGAATCATATTTCAAGTCAAGTACATATATCTAACTTGATGTTTCACTCATACCATGTATTTAACTTGTGCTATAGCAAATTCATTAGCTCCTGCCTCAAACCTCTTCTTTCTGACTCCCATAATATTAAAAAAACAACATTATTTGGCCCTGGCTAGTTTTAATAAGTGGTTAGAGCATCAGCCTGCAGATGAAGGGTTGTGGGTTCTATTCTGGTCAAGGGAACATACCTAGGTTGTAGACTGGATCCCTGGCCTGGTAGAGAGACAGACAAGAGGCAGCCAATCAATATGTCTCTTTTACATTGATGTTTCTCTCTCTGTCTCTCCCCATTCCTTCCACTCTCTCTAAAAATCAATGGAACAATATCATTGGGTGAGGATTAAAAACAATAACTACAAACAAATGGAGAAACACACACACACATTATTTGCCCAATCACATAAACGTGAAGTCTTCAACTAACTCTAAACCTCTACCCCATAGCATTGGACACAATTGATTGCTGATTCTTGTTTGAAGTACTGTGTTTTCTTCATTTGGCTTTGAAAAAATTCTCTCTTGGAATTCTTACATCACTGCTCACTCCCGCTCCAATATCTTTGCTATGACTACTCAGTGTTTGGAACATTACAGGCCTCAGTCCTTAGTCCTCTGACCTCTTCTATTCTCTAACCCAGGCATTGCAGATGAAATCTCATCTAGTCTCCTTTCTCTTGTCTGGCTTTCAGTCAATGAAAAATCACTTCTAGTTTCTCAGGACAAAAATATTGTAGTTATTTCATATGAATATCTTTATTTTACCTGATTCAGTGCACAAACATATTCTGTGGATCTTCATAACAAAACCAAATCTAACACTTCTCACCACTCCCAGCATCCTTATCCAAATTGCCATCATTGCCTGCTTAGATTATTGCACTAAACTTCTAACTGGTACCCCTACTTTCTGTATTCCACATCTACTTTTCAAACAGTATCAGCGTGAATTTCCTAATTTTTATGTCAGATTATGTCATTCCTTTCTTACAGCTTTCCTATAACTTCCATCTCAGTTTAATCACTAAATCATTGAGAATGTCTATGCTACTTAATAGACTTAGAAATAATATTCTAGACCAAAACCTATTTGCATTTTTATCAAACGTCATGACTAATCTTTTCTCATTATTTCAAAGAATATAGGATCAACTGTACATAACCAAGAAGGAGGACTGTTTACACATTAGGATAAATATTATCCTATATAATAAAATCCCAGCAACTGAAATAGTGAAACGACCAGAATGACCAGAGACCAGAACTACCATAACCCCTTGCCCCGGATGGCCCCACCTCCTAGCGGGGACACCCCCACCTCAATCAGGAGCATGGCTGTCTGTCAAACTCCCCCTGGCCCCTCGTCCCAGCCAGCCCCACCCCCCAGCAGGGACCCCCATTCTGATCCAGGGCCCCCACCAGGGAAGACCAGCTGGCTCCCACTCATGCACCAGGCCTCTATCCTATATAATAAAAGGATAATATGCAAATTGATCCTAATGGCCGAACAACCAGAACGACTGATCACCCAGTCACTATGAGGCACATTGACCACCTCCTGTTCTCTTTTCCAGACCAGCAAGCTCCAATCGCCTGATGGTGAACAGGGAACTGGGGTGGGTGGTGGGGGATGTAGGTGGCACCAGGCCAAGGCCCCCACCCTTCCAGTTGCCCCACACACATGCAGGAGACAGCCGATCAATAATTCTCTTTCATCATTGATGTTTCTATCTTTCTCTTCCTTTCCCTTCCTCTCTGAAATTAATAAAAAAATATTTATTTAAAAAGGTTTAAAAAAGGCAGTTTATTCATGTGTAAAATCTAGAAAATACCCTATGTGGTTATTATGAGGATTAAATAAGGTAATATGAACTAACTTGGTATGGTGCTTGGTACCTAATAGCACTCATTAATATTTGAGGATTTAGGATGCTGTTCCTATTTTTCATTATTTTAAATATTGACATGATTAAATAAAATACTCTTTTCCTTTAAGATTACTAGAAATCAAACATTCAATTTTCTTCTTGTATCCATTCCCTACTGTAGATATATAATAAACAACCAATTTGTTAGAAAAGACAAAAGCAATTTCATGACTGATAGCTTTCAATGTTGTTAGAGGTGGGAGACTCCTGGCATGAAGATATAACTCCTATCATAATCCCATTAACTTCTAGAACTCTTTAAATACACTTGTTGGAGATGTACCTAGCCAAGTTAGACTCGCCTGCCAAAACTTGGTTACCCTTCCAAAGAAGTATAATTTTAATAAGTAATTATGGGGCTGCAGAGAAGGTTAAATGAAAGAATGTATGTGAAGTGTTTAGTATTGTGGCTGGCCTGGAATAAGTTCTTCATGAATGATTATTGCTGATACAGTTAGTGCTATTCATTTATATCATTATTACCATTACTAGAGACCTGGTGCACAAAATTTGTGCTCAGGTACAGTCCCTAGGCCTGGCCTGCCATCAGGGCCATCTTCCCTGGCTGCTCCACAACCCGGGCATGTGCTGCAGCCAACCATCCCTGGTTCCCAATTCGCTATTAGGCAATCAGAGCCTGATGGCCGGGGTGAGGGACCTAGAGGTTGTCCGTCCCCACCCGCCCCCACTTGCCAGCCCCTCCACCACTGCGGGCCCTGGCATTGAGTCCACAACCCGGGCATGTGCCCTTGCCCTTGACCAGAATCAAACCCGAGACCCTTCAGTCCACAGGCCAATGTTCTATCCACTGAGCCAAACCAGCTAGATCAGAAGAAACTGCTTTTTAAAGAGATTAATTGACATGCTCAGAATCACAAAACACGAAGTTGGCTGAACCAATATTCCAAGCTGTATCTTCTCAATTTTGGTCCAGTGTAATTTCTCACTAAAATGTAATAAAAAAACAAACGAGCTTCACCTTTTACGTGTCTTATGTTGCATCCTTTTCCTCAAAGTTGCAATTGATGATATATACAAGGAAAGCCTCAAGAGAGCTTCTTACCTTGAATCACAAATTAATAGACACAAACCAAAGGTATCTCCTTTATCCCTTTGTTTGTAAATCATCTAATTCAGAGATTTCTTTGACATTGTCCATGCCCGTCCATGAGCCTATTCTTTTTTATAGCCTGTATAACAGTATTGGTTTGCTCCACTGCTTTTTAAAGATACCACAGGCCAGGTGGTCTCAACAACAGAAAATCCTTTCTCAGTTATGGAGGCTTGGAATTCCAAGATCAAGGTGCCAACAGGGCAGGGTTCATTCTGAGGATTCTTCTCATGGCTTAAGGGCGGCCACTTGCTCTCTCTATGCTCACGACACCCTTCTTTGTGCTCTTGGGGAGAGAAGAGCAAGAGAGCAAGCTCTTCTCCCCACAAGTGTGTTTCTTCCTCTAAGAACACGAATCCCACCCATCAATGCCTCATGCTGATACCCTCATTTAACCTTTGTTATTTCTTTTTATTTATTTATTTTCATATATTTGTATTGATTTCAGAGAGGAAGGGAGAGGGAGAGAGAGATAGAAACATCAATGATGAGAAAGAATCATTGACTGACTGCCTTCTGCATGTCCCCTACTAGGGATTAAGCCCACAACCTGAGTATGTGCGCTTCACTGGAATCAAACCAGGGACCATTCAATCTGCAGGCTGACACTCTATCCACTGAATCAAACCAACTAGGGCTGTTACTTCTTTTTAAATTTATTATTATTGTTGAAAGTTTTATAGATGTCCCCATTTTCCCCCATTGACCCCTTCTAGCCCAGATGACCCATCACCAAGTACAGCCACACTAGTGGCTTAGGACTTCACATATGAATTATTTTTGGGGGGAGAATGAGCACATGCACTTGGCACTTGTCCTATGCACATGTTTTAAAACAATAGCTGAAAGTGTTTCCAGGAGGTTATAATCTCAAAATAAAAAGTGCTAGTTGGCACTGATGGTCACAAACAGAACACAATGCTGTGAAACACTTAAATGGATTCTTCCATTGTGATATATCCATTAAATGATAAGCGTGGCCTAATGCAGGCTTGATCAATACAAATGTACATAGTGGCTATAAAACAGCCTCTCTAACCAGAGAGGGTAATCCTCCATTTTACAGATTTGAAGAACTAATCAATTAAATGCTGGATAAGGTCAAATACTATTGACTCAGGATTCAATGAAATCCCTTCCTCTACCTTCCCCTCTTTTGATTTTTCCTGCAATCTAAGTAGGGTTTTCAAAATACATTTTTACAGCCGCTGAACTTACATACTGGTAGAAAAGTGAGTGGTGCTCAAAAAAAATAATGATTCACTGGCACTGAAATCAATAGTGTTATAAAACCTTGAAGGCATGAAAAGGTTGAAAAATAAAAATATTAATGTCTAAACTTCAAGAGCATACTTAAAAAGAAATATTTAAGAAATGCCCATTGCTAGCAGGAGATAGTTCATACATCAATTTAGATGAACACCTTCCTACAGTGTATCTGTCTTGAAAATAAAATAAGAATACTGTTAATGATGTCTTTAAATGCCACTCTTAATTCAACTCTGATTTTGACACAATTTAAGATTATTTTCTGAAAGTGTTCTCAGGGCTCATAAGACATATATATTGATTCTGTACCACTTTTGGAGTTGTTTTTTTTTTTGACACCTTTTAATCTATACAGCTGGTAACCTTTTCAGATTTTTATCTCAATGTAAAGTCAAGTTTTGTATGCTTATTTAATATAGTGATTTTTTTCATCTTTGTAAAAGCATTATATATATATGTATATATATT
>NW_006289214.1:964209-975586 GCF_000327345.1 Myotis davidii
CTCTCTGCATTTGATTCTCAGATACTTAAGTACATTCCTCTGTCTGGAAAAAACTCTTTGCTGCTGTGTTTTTATTTAACTGTCTCCAGAAACTAATATACAGAGAACTGTAAACATCTCATGCTTGGAAAAAGTCCACCTGGCACATATCAGTCAGTAGGTGACTAGATATTGTGAATAGAAACAAATGCTGAAAAGGAAAAGCCTCTTGTTAGAAGACAGCAGCACATTAAGCAAGCCTCCTTAACACAGACACAAAAAGTGCTTTTGAGCAGCTTTGATAAAATTTTAATAAAAACAAACCGCCTTTCCCCTTTGACTCTTTTCTTTTGCTTTCTTCATAACCACATGCATCCTGAACTTGGTTTGCAAGGGTTATTGGTTTGGTTATTTTTTGTTTGTTTGTTTCTTTATTTTTTTAAACTTTAGCCAAGAAAACCATAAGATTAAGTATTAGATTCTCTCTGATGTTCCAGATTTATACTGTAGTTGGAAGTCTCTTTGAGATGTTTTAAAATAGACAGGCATTCTTTTAGTCATCTCAAAAAAGCAGAAATAAAATATGAAGGTATTTAACACCACAGCAAACAATGAAAGAAACTAATGTGGCTATCTCTTGCTTTTAAGATAAATGTGAGTTATTTTCTGTTTGTTGTACTTTGTTTTTAATGAGAAAAATTATATGCCCAAAAGATCTTTAGAGTGTTATTTTTTAAAATATATATTTTATTGATTTCAGAGAGTAAAGGAGAGGGAGAGAGAGATAGAAACATCAGTGATGAGAGAAAATCATTGATTGGCTGCCTCCTGCATGCCCCCTACTGGGGATCGAGCCTGTAACCCAAGCATGTGCCCTTGACTGGAATTGAACCTGGGATCCTTCAGTTTGCAGGCCGCTCTCTATCCACTGAGCCAAACCAGCTAGAGCTAGAGTGTTATTTTTTAAAAATGTAACTTCCTCTACCATTTGCATTTTCTTCCCCTTAGGAACAAGAAGACCAACATATGGCTTTTTTAAAAATGTAAATAATAGTAGAAAGCAGCAAACACTTTAAAATAGACATCAAAGTAAGAAAATAATGGAAAATCTCTGAAGCTGCTGAAAAAAAATGGATTTAAAGGAAATTATACTTTTACAACTAGATCAAAAAGATAATTTAGCCAGGTAAGAAAATTCTCCCCCCCGCCCCCATTTCAACCACTACTAGGACTCAATGCTTCCAACTCTACATTTTTACAGTATTTAAGAGCTTACCTAGAATTTTCATATAAACTTGCCTCACTCAATATTTGCTTGGACAGACAAGGCAAATGCTTTATCACCATTTTACTAATCAGAAATTAATTCACAACATGCCACAAGTAATACTATTCAAACGGTAACATGCATACAAGTTACTATAATGTATATTTCGATACAGGAAGTCTGGAGTGGGGCCTGAGAGTCTGCATTTTGAATAAGCTTTCAGGTGATATCAGTGATGCTGGTCCATGGACCACACTGGAGTGACAAGGCTAAAACACAAACTGAAGGCAAATCTACACAGGTCAGCGTCGTTGCTTAACTGTGCATAGTGGTTTCTCACATTATTCATAACCCGAACTCAACGAATACTGCTTTTTAACCCCCCAGTTCGAGTAGAAAGTGAATACAGTCAATTTTCCTTATTCACAGATTCTATATTTGCAAATTCTCCAGCTCGCTGAAATGTCTTTGTAGTCATAAAAAACCAATGACTGCGCTTGTTCAGCCAGTCATTGTACATGCTTATGCACAGAGCAGAGGACGATGTGAGTCGCCTGATGTCCATGTTCACAGCTGAGGTGCAGCAAGGTGGCTTTCTGCCTCCTTGTTTCAGCTCTTAAATTGTAAACAAGTGCCCTTTTTGAGGTCAATTTACCCCACCCGCATGCTTTGTATTTTTGTGCTTTTTGTTGGTGATTTCAGTTTAAAATGACTGCAAACATGAGACTGAAGTGCAGTCTAGTGTTCCTAAGCAGAAGCTGTGATGTGCTTTAAGGAAAAAGTGAATGTGTTAGATACGCTTTGTTCTGGAATGAGTGGTGGTGCTGTTGACCATGAGTTTAATGTTAATGAACCCTCTATATAGTAAATATGGTATCTTTAAACAGGAACACACAAAAACAAGGTTACATATTAATTGTTTGATGAAAACATTGTGAGCAGATGCTCATGGGAACCTAACCCAAGGAGCAGTGATTCAGTGTTGGCTAATTCAGTGTTCATGGAGAGTTTATAGAAAACAACAACAATAATAACAAAACACCTGCAAATAACTTCTGGGCTCTTTTCAGCAAAAAATTTCTATGGAAACCTGGACTCCAAATTAATGTCCCCAGTGACTAATAATATTTCCTCATGGCTGTCCACCCCAACTCATTCCCAAACCCAATATTTTCAAACTATTTTTAAGCATTAAATGAAAAATTGTTGAAATCTATATAATATAGAAGTAGTTTTAGAGTAAATGGATACTACTCATTAAAAATGACAACATTTACAAATAAAAAAAACATTTCATCATAATGAAAAGGTATTAGAGGGCTCCAATGTATTAATGTTTTGAAAATACAATATGTCTAAATGGGTCCTTTTGAAATTAGAGTCTTAAAACCATATAAAGCATTTAAAGCTGAAATGACAATTAAACTTTCACAGAATTCCTGAGTTACCTTCACAGAAGCCTTCTATTTTAAAGGTTAGCTCAAAAACCATTCTTTTAAATGAATTTTACTCCTTAAGCATTTGACAAGGTCATTTATTTCTACAATATACTTCCTCTTCCACCTTTTGTATCTGATAACCCAAAATCTGTTCTATTCAATTCTCTTATACAAAGCTCTCATAATATTTTTGTCGGTTCTTTTACTAAAAAAAATAATGAAGAATTTAAAAGTTATCATTGTATCAATGACAGTAATGTAACTTCACAAAAAGCAAGTGAGACAAACTGCAGAAGCAATGATGATGTACTGGTATTAGGACTATAATTGTAATTGTATCAGGCCCAATTAGAGAAAATTAAGGACTGTTTATTAAGAGCAATGTACTATAGATTAGTAAGCCAAATCACTTACCATCAAATAAATATTTGCTAAATAGATACTAAGTGAGATACAGCTTTTTGAATGAATTATCTTAATTGATCATTATAATATTCTTATGATGTCAGGCTGGCACAGGAGTAAATGTACATAGTCCTTGGGTCATTTGCTTAAGTCACAGAGTTAGTACGGGGCAGAGTTGGAAACCAAGCCTGGCAATGTACTCCTAGGCCCACCTTTCCACTCCTGTGTTCCAGTGTGCAGAAGAGACAAAAGGAGCACACACTATGACGAGGCAAAACATGATCAAGATTTCAGATGATTTAAGAGAAGCACAAGAGGAAATGTACATAGTCCTTGGGTCATTTGCTTAAGTCACAGAGTTAGTACGGGGCAGAGTTGGAAACCAAGCCTGGCAATGTACTCCTAGGCCCACCTTTCCACTCCTGTGTTCCAGTGTGCAGAAGAGACAAAAGGAGCACACACTATGACGAGGCAAAACATGATCAAGATTTCAGATGATTTAAGAGAAATAAATTCAGAGGATTCGTCCAAACTGTCATAAAGAAGATTGTATCAAGATGTCTTTGGTGAGTGAGCAAGATTCTGATGGATAAAGAGAAATGTGGGTATGATTTCTATCAAAAGCAGAGAGAATGTCAGCATATAAACAAGAAAAAAAATCTGAATGGGGATATTGGTGAAATCAGACTGAATCACAGGATTTCTTCAGGGAAATGTTGGGGAGATAAGGCTTGAACAGTGAATTGCTAGGACAACTGAACATGCTTTCAGAGTGAAGGTAGGGGTTAGATTGTCTACTCTAACAGAGATTAGTCTTGGATGCCAAAATAAATGAAACAATTTATCTATTAATTATTTGAGTAATTTAAACCCCGAGGCTCTCAATTCCTGCAGCCACCCTCAGACTCTGCATGGAAGAAGGTAGATTATAAACATAGGTGCATCTTTGATAGCACATGTTAAAACTCCCAGTTGTTAAATTGCGTGCAGAGATCCAACCTCACATGATTATGTCTTCTAGATATTTATTCCTTATAATGTACAACCATGAAGAAGAGAAATGTGATCAATACTGATTAAATAACTGAGGTATAATTGAATTAGAACTCATTTGTATGCTTTCACAATAATTTCTCTACAAACAAGAAAACAAAATTTTAGATAACTATAAATAACTTCTGCATTAACATACACCTTGGGATATTAGCACAATTGTCCTTCAAAGATAATCTAGATCATATATATTTAGGTTATCTCTATTTTTTAATATATTTTATTGACTTCAGAGAGGAACGGAGAAGGAGAGAGAAACAGAAACATCAGTAATGAGAGATAATCATAGATCGGCTGCCTCCTGCATGCCCCCTACTGGGGTTCAAGCCCACAACCCAGGCATGTACCCTTGACTAGAATCAAACCTGGGACCTTCAGTCCACAGGCCAATGCTCTATCCACTAAGCCAAACTGGCTAGGGTTAGGTTATGCCTTGATATCATTCAATAAGTTTATCAATACAGAAAGCTCATAAAAATTTTAAATGTTATTCTTAAGGAATAAATATACTTCTTCTACAACTATCATAAAAATACTTATCAGTAAATATACTCTAAACAATGCAACACAAATTTTAATTATAATTTTAAAATTGATACAATGTAGGCAATATAATTAAATTGTTTAACAAAATTGAGTTTAGGGTGATGATTATATCATGATAATTCTTTGATATAATTTTATCAGTTCCATAATTCAGCATGTGGTAAAGTATTATTTAATTTAAACAAAACTACTAATTAAAAAATATATAAGCTTTGTCAAATGTTAATAGCATGCTCATTTTTATAATAGTATGGCACCTTTAGTAGCATGTTAATTATGTTCTGAATTTTTATTACTCTGTCTCCAGAAATATAGTATTTAAAATATTAGAACAGAATTTATAGATTTCATATAGGCGAAAATCATATTATATTGTGTTGTCTGCATAGGTGTATCCACACCATATATAGTTTATATACACACACACAGTTTATATATGTATACTTACCACAGCTTACATGGTGGCAAAGGTCCTTCATGAGTTCAAAAATTATCTTAAAAGTAGTTAAATTCACTTTCTATACTGGGAAGTTACAAACTTTTATTTTAAAAATAGCAATTAATATACATGGATAACTTTTTTTCAGGATTTACAGTAAGGAACATTGAATTTATTTTTTATAAACTATTACAAAACAGTTACTTGGCACCTGAGTTTCAACATTAGCACAAAACTTGATAATGCTAGAAAATAAGAGAGCAAATCTGTCTCCTACACAAAATAAGTGTGTTGGTGCCTTATGGACTACCTCCATCTTCAACCTAACCATTGGTTTCTTTGCCTGTCCTGTTTTCCATATGAGGACAAATGACTTTTCCCAAGGTGATTTCTATTTAGAAGTCCCTAAAATATTAACAAGCAAAATGCCACATTCATTGTCAGTTTTATTTTAAATGCTATGAGCTCTGTGTGTGTGTGTGTGTGTGCGCGCGTGTGTGTGTGTGTTCACAAAGCTCTCCTCCCCACTACATTTCAGTAAATAATATTTTATTTTTTCTTAAGTCATATAAATTACTCTTTAATTTCAGGTAAAGACTTGTTAATGATGATTTAATACTACATTGGCTTCTTGGCCTTCTTTTTGGTTACTTTTAAGTGTAATCAAGCCTGAAGAGATAGCTCAGGAGTAAAATAAAAAAATTCAAGGAACACATTTGGCATTGAATGATATCATTTCAAAGTTTCATCCTAAAATTGACTACATTTCAAATGCCTGAAGTTTTAATTCAATACCCAAAAGCCAAAGAAAAACGTTGCATTCCTTTATATCATTTTTCCTCTGAAAGCCAACCTGCAGGTTTCTTAGTTTGAAGGAACGTCAGCGTTCCACAATGGCTGCTGATATTCCTCATTAGCTGTAACTTAGTTAAAATGGAGCACCTGCGATCAATCAAAGCATTGGGAAATCGCATTAAAACTTATGACAGTTACAGAGTTTGGTGGGTGTCGGTTGTTTTTCTTCCCCGGTATTCTAGGGTCATCACTCATAATAGTGAAAAGTACAGCATAAAGGAGGAGAAAATTCAGAATGTTCCTAAAAATAAAATAGAAAGCCCTCAGGAGTCCTTTCAGAACAACAATAAAAAGTATTGCTAGCTGTAAAATTTGTAAGCAGGTTCCATCCTGTCGGCACAGAAACAATGAAGATGAATTACATTCCAGGAGAAACACTGAGACTGTCTGGTAACATAGTGGCAAATCTACTAGAGTGAGGACAAAGCACAACTATTTCTTCTGTCTTAAATTGAAGGTATCAGAACAGGAAGGTGTGAATTAAATGGAAACAGCGGACCATCTTTAGAAATTATCTCATTATCTCCTTAACCATCCAATTCACTCAAAGAGCCATTGTTTGAACTATTCAGTTTTCAGAATCTCTGTATTACCTCTCAGCTCATAAAGACTGGTATGTAATTCAGTGTGAAAGATATACATACACATATAGTCCTTTCAATACCTAATATAAAGGGATATGAGTTAAGGTGATGTGATAGAAGTTATTTACATGACTTTTAAACAACTTTAGGTGAGGTGGACAAAAAAGTGTCTGGCCCTAGCTGGCTTGGCTCAGTGCATAGAACATGGATGGGCCTGTGGATGAAGGGTCCCAAGTTCCAGTCTGGTCAAGGACACCTGCCTGGGTTGTGGGCTCGATCACCTGTAGGGGGTGTGCAAGAGGCAGCCGATCAAATTCATTTGATGTTACTGACCACACATATTGACATTGCCTGATAAGTGCAAGCCACATATATTAAGATTTTTAAAATACACACACACACACACACACACACACATATATATATTTTAAAGTATGAGGTTTGTTTGACTAGCTCTAAGCAAAGATGCTTTTGTTTCAGGTGAAAGGACATTTTGTCTACTCAGGAGATGTTGGCAACGAGTAGGAAATGTTGGGGAGGATGCCACAGGCCTTGCAGGGCCACCTACTATGTAGAGACTCATCAGCACAGGAAGGGAGAGTCCTGTCTTGCCTATGTCCTTGTTTGATGCCCTAAATATCAGTGTGGTAGCTGAAAAGACATGCTGCTAAAATGAGAAATATGTGGATAAAGGTTGTTTTAAAAAGCTGATGCCCACCCTGTTGGCAGGTTGGAAATTTAATAACAAACTTTCCATATCCTAAACCAAGGTCAACATTTGTAAATGAAAGTCACATCCCAGCAGAAACGGGGAGAGTGTTTATTAAACCTTAACTGTGAGTCTCAAAGGATGCTTCGGTGTGCAACATGCCTGCACTCTACTAAAACAGCTTGACTTTTAATTTAAATTGAAAACTCAGAGGTTTTCTGTTTTTATGTGTTTATGAATGTTAATTAAAAGAGACATCAGATCATTTGAGCAACTACTTAGAGTATTTTTTGACAATATTTGAACGATGCTTTCCTGTTATGCCAGTTTCAGAGTTTGTACCTATGAGTAATGAATGTGGCTTGAGTCAATTGTACATTAAAAATTGAAAGGAATATGAAGTTCTCTGAAAATCACAGAAAATTGCCATCATTCATGTTCCAGAATCTCAATGATTGATTGCATGAAGGCAGTAGTGGAATTCAAGGTGAACTGAAATAAATGTTAAATGAAGGTTCTTTCTAACCTCATCAATACCTTCCTGATATATCAAGTTTGGGGGGGTTGTTTCTTTTTGTTTGTTTTGTTTTGTCTTTTGAGTTGGAAGGACAACTAATAGTAACCAAATCTCAAGCAATTATGCTGCACAAGATAGGTATCTGCCCGAGTACCTAATAATCACTTAAACCTTTGCTTTCACCAGCTGAGCTAATTTTTGATGGAACACCATTGAGAACAATAGGTCACTGAGAGCAAATGAAGTGGGGCTACCACTGTGCTACCTCAAGTGCTCTCAGCTACCCAGCCTTGGATGGCTGATGAGGAAAGCTGCATAATAATGCAGCCCTAGTGGGTTTCTATTAAGTCAATGAGGCATTATATACACAAAAGCGCCACTGGCACCTATTAAGCGGACGGGATCTATGGACCACAATGACTTTACTCAACCGACAGGAAGCCCTGTGCACTAATCTCATAATTATACCCCTTTCCTCCAACACTCAGTTCAACTTGTGTGTGTTGGCGGTAAAATAAGCATCATCTGACGTAGAATCCCAATTACATGAGTAAAACTGCACTGCTCCAATTATTTGTGTACGTAAACTATGTGGACGGAAGGTGTGTAAATAGTTATTAATTCAACTTAAAGAATTTTAAAGCAAATATATCTAAAACATTAGAGTAGTATTCAGATGCAGCTAGAAGTAAGTGCAAATGTTTAGTAATCAAGAGAGCAGTCTATAAATGACCGAGTTCCATAAAAATGTGTAGTTTTGTGGGCAGGGACCACCACTGCCTCCCCCAGCTCTTGAGCAGCTATCTAAAATTCCTTACTCGATTATCTAATGTGATACTATCTCTTGGCTGATGTTAACATTAACATTTTTAAACTTAGGAGAAAAGCATTTCTGAATTTAGCAATGTCAGATGTTTAAAACGACATGGTTTTCATTAGATTGGGCAGTTTTATTTTAAATCCATGGTCAAGATTTCTTCTTTATCTTTTTACTCTGCCATCATTTTGGAAATCTTAAGTGATTTGTATTAGAAGTGCTGTCGAGTACTAAATGTCATTAAAATGCATTTTAAATGTGATCTTCATTTCCTCTGTTATATTTCAATAAAATCAATACCGTTTTCAAACACCTATGTGTTTTAACAATAATTTGAAATATTTTCTGAGAAGTTTCAATTCAGTCTACCAAATTAAAGGATGTTGTTTTCCAATGACATGTAAATGTAATGAAAATCTGTCCTTTAGTCAAAACTGTTTCACATAGTATTCTGGTATGAGAGATAGATTTTGAGAATATCTCAGTTAAGTATTCATCAAAAATTGTGTCCTTTCTTCAGGGAGCTATTCCCAAAGTCATTATCATGGGATGACCCCAACATTGTATGGATGTGACTGGTAAAAGTCAGGGATGAGAACCCTATATAATAAAATGCTAATATGCAAATCACCCAAACGGCGGAATGACCAGTCACTATGACACACACTGATCATCAGGGGGCAGATGCTCAACACAGGAGCTATCCCTTGGTGGTCATTGTGTGCCCACAGGGGGAGTGCGCTCAGCCAGAATCCGGGCTCATGGCTGGTGAGCACACAGGTAGTGGCAGGAGCCTCTCTTGCCTCCGGGGTAGCACTAAAGATGTCAAACTGCCAGCTTAGGCCCTCTCTCCCTTGGAGAGCGGGCCTAAGCCATCAGTTGGACATCCCCCAAGGGCTCCTGAACTGCAAGAGGGCATAGGCTAGGCTGAGAGACCCCCTGCTCCACAAATGCATGTATTTCGTGCATGGGGCATCTAGTCCTATATAATAAAGAAGAAATATGCAAATTGACCCTCTTGCCCTTGCATCACAAGATGGCCGCCCCCATGTTGTCACAGATGGCCACCACCACATGGCCTCCCCCACATCATCACAGGATGGCTACCCTGACATTGTCACAAGATGGCCAGCAGGGGAGGGGAATTGGGGAGGGGGGACCAGGCCTGCAGGGGATGGCATTTGGGGGTGATTGGGCTGGCAGGGGAGCAGTTAGGTGTCAATCAGGTTGGCAGGGGAGCAGTTAAGGGGTGATCAGGCTGGCCGGCAGAAGCGGTTAGGGGCAATCAGATATGCAGGCAGTCGAGTGGTTAGGAGCCAGCAGTCCTGGATTGTGAGAGGGATGTCCCACAGGGATCAGGCTTAAACCAGCAATTGGACATCCTCTGAGGGGGTCCCAGATTGGAGAGGGTGCAGGCTGGGCTGAGGGACACACCCCCACAAACAGTGCACAAATTTCATGCACCGGGCCTCTAGTATATAATAATGAAAATCACTATCCTCTATAAGAAGCCTCTACCATAGATGTGTTCTTCTAGAATTTTCTTATATGAAATAAAATGATTACCATCTTAAAAGTTCCCAGAGCTGAGAAATGTATGTCTGTGTACTTCTTTTTCTCTTGCTCTGTCCAGTTCCTCTCTCTGCTCTGCTCCCCCTGTTGTATGTCTCCTTTCTCCTCCTTCCCCATCCCTCTACCCCTCCTTTACCTCTCTTCTTCTTTTTGCAGGTTTGGTCATGGATGTGGTTGAGGTGTGTGTGTGTGTGTGTGTGTGTGTGTGTGTGTGTGTGTGATATTGGAAACTGGTCAAGATTAACCAATTGAGGCACAAAGTGTAATTAAAGGACAATCATTTCACATCTAATTGTAGCTCTTGTGCTATGAACATTTATATGTCACATATTTTATGTAGCTTGTATCTACCTTCATCTATAAAGATGAATGATTAGGTAAAGGTCCTTGTTTTTTGTGATTCTCAGTGTGAATGAAAATTCAAACACCTTTTAGCTTTATTTTTTTTTTATCATCATTTTATCAGATCTTTCTCCCATTGGCAAAGTTTAAAAAACACAATATATTTTCATGTTTCTTTTAAGCCCTTCTGCAGAAAAGAATTAAGATTAAGCTTGTCCACTACATTATCCAGCCTACACATTAGCCAGAAATCAGTTCAGAAATATACATGTCAAATGCACTAAAATTAAAAAGAAAAACCATGAAATTAGAATAAATAAAATTATAACATAGAAGTTTGGTATTGAAATATCACTTTGGTGTATGCAGGCGGGGAGGGTTTCACCACAAAATGTATAACCTTAAAATTTAAGAGAAAGTTGTGAAGATTTTTCCAAGTCTTCCTTGCATATGTGATAGATTTAAGACAGACTCCATACTAAATTCTATAACCAAAATGTGCAAAACCCAGATGGCAGGGTTCAACTTTTACTGAATTTTACGTGAGAAAATGTACTGAGACATGAGCGACTATATTTGTTCTCGTGAACATATTCCCTTCATGCATAATCACCCTTATCCCCATGTCAGTGTGTACACATCTCCACCAGCACACGGCGAGGCTCTGCATAATGATGTTGAGCCTATTGCTTTTACAGTTTCTAAAGAAACAACATATATTTTCTTATTTCTTTTTTACTTTTGTGTTTATTTTACTTAAACACATTTTCGTACAGTGGAGCAGACTTGATAAACTATTCTTTTTTTTCTTTTTATACATTTGTATTGATTTCAGAGAAGAACGGAGAGGGAA
>NW_006289214.1:975679-983373 GCF_000327345.1 Myotis davidii
TGGGGATGGAGCCTGCAACGCAGACACGTGCCCTTGACCAGAATGGAAGCTAAGACCCTTCAGTCCGCAGGCAGATGCTCTGTTCACTGAGCCAAACTAGCTAGGGCTAAACTATATTTTATTGTCTACAAATATGAAGATCCCTTGATGAGCCATGGAGCTGGAGAGGAGGAGGTCCTAAAGATGCCATCACGGCTCATGATGTGGTCAGTCTAAATCTTCAGCAAGTCCTCCATCTTTGGGAATTTAATATTGACGGTAATTGGTAAACTCTAAAGATGCCTATACTGAAAGGCAAAGGATTTATTCCAACTGCTATCTGAAGCATGATCTTACCCAGCAGTACGTTTATTTTTAAAAAGCCCTCTTTTCAGAACTAATATACTTAGGATATATGGGGAAATGATTAGCAATAGCTCAGCTGTACCCACTGCATTAAATACTCTAATTTTCTGACAGCTAGAAATACATTACCAGTGTACATAGAAAATGGAACGAAAGAGAGAGTGAAACCCCACTGCAGATAAGAAAAAAAAAAAAGATCTTTATATAAGAAAGAAAACCTTGGAGAGAGGAAATAGTTAGATCCTCCGCATCCTTTAAATATGAATCAAACATTGATTTTCTTACATTCCACAAAGTAGATGCAAAGATTATGCTGAAAACAGGAGAAAACAAAATTGTACAACTGCCAGTGTGAACTGAGGACGCGAGTCTAATAGAGTCTCTGATGTTAACAGGGAAAGGCTCGGGAGGTGTTTCTTACAAACTCTTCTACCCCTTTCGTTCTGAGCTCTGCATTTCAGAAAGGACGGGTGCGTGTTCACATGCAGTTTTTATCATGACTGCCCTTTTCAAAGAACTGGCCCTTCCTTTGTCATAAAAGGGAGGAATACAAACGAACATGATTTTTTTAAAAATTTTATACTGCACATAGCTGGATTAAAAATACACCTCTCTTCTATGCTTGTTCAGTAAATTCCTATTTTCTGGCTTCTCACATTACAAGAGAGAAGCCCCTACAACAGACACAACAGACAGGAAGCAGAATGACAAGGTTCCCTGTTGGAGAAGTGTCACCTAACAGTGCTTGTAGTCCAAGGGATGTGCCACCGCTGGAGAACACAGTCCTCTGACAGTTATCCCTGAGTCATCTCCGTGTGTTTGAAACAGTTGGTTCTCTCCCTTAGACACTTGTCAACATGTGCAGATGATGTTTTAACTGGCACATTGTCACCAGCTACATTCAGTCAGGAAAAGCTGAGTAGTTGTGAAAACTGTGACGTCCGACTCGAGTAAGATTTAGGGTTCTAGAGGCAGAAACAGACTCATTCATAACAGGTGTTATTTTTATTCCTTTAATGTGTGGCAATTGTGCTAACTGGTAATGTTATGTTTTTATTTCCTTTGTCTTTCTTGCACCCTGGTACAGACTATTGAGAGAAATGGGCTTTAAAGTGGTCAATGTTATTTTTTTTAAGTATTTGTGTGGCAAGTAAAAATCATTTGGATTCCATGTCAATTAGCCTATGACTTTTCTCTTTGCAGTGACAGATTCTGTTAATCTTTGAATCAACAGTGTCTAGTACATCCCATGATATACACCAAGGGGCCCAATAAACGTGTCTTTTTTTTATAATACATGATTTAATTACTCATTATAAAACAAATTAATACAATCGATATATAGAACCCACATAATTATATAAGAATCATAGGAGGTTGCCATAAAATTATTTTAGCAAATTTTACAAGTATCACTTTGTAATTTATTATAAAATTTTAAAACTTAAAATGTACATGTAGTAAATGTTTTTTTAAAATATATTTTATTGACTTTTTTACATAGAGGAAGGGAAAAGGGATCGAGAGTTAGAAACATGAATGAGAGAGAAACATCGATCAGCTATCTCCTGTACACCTCCTACTGGGGATGTGCCCGCAACCAAGATACATGCCCTTGACTGGAATCAGACCTGGGACCTTTCAGTCTGCAGGCCGACGCTCTATCCACTGAGCCAAACTGGTTGGGGCTGTAGTAAATATTTTATAAAGATGTATTACTGTTAGGATTCACCAATTCAAAATGAGGAGATAAAACAATAATAAAGAAAACCTATCATTTCTCTTTTGGATTTCAGAGTAAAACTGGATTATACACAAGTTTCCTTTAATTCCATAATTTCATATTAAAAAAATGTTTTTCCTACCAAAAATACAATTTTTATTATCACAAAATTGACATTTGCAGAAGTAGAAAGTTTATTTACTGATTATAATCATTTTTTAATTATACTTACATATCACCTATGCCAAAGGATTATTTCAACAAAATAAGCATGTACCTAAACTTACTGACTTTCCTCAAGAATTTTTGGTATTTTTCTCTTCCAGTACAATATCTTTCAATTCACCATAACTCTGACTCCATTTTTTGTTCAAAATCAAAATTGACTTGCTCTCTTCTAAAACCTCCTAATAGCATTTATTGTTTTTAAAATTAGTCATAAGCTATGAGATTCCTATTATTGTCTTCAGTATTTTTAAGCATAGTTTGTGCAGGTATATTATTTACCTAATTAAATTTCATGTTCTTAAGAAGGATGAGAGGTGTCTTATTTTCAATAATTTCTCATAGAACATTTATAGTTATTAGATTAAATGTGGATAAAGTTCCTTGACACATAGCAAGTATCCAAAAACATTAGCTGATAAATATAGCAGAAGCTCAAGAAAAAATGATTTCATTATGATATAATGAACCTGGATAATGAACAAAATTATAATTAAATAAGTCCAGTCAACCTTAAGTTATTTTTAAAGTATATGGTAAAAATATTCTGGAGGGCAGACATCCATTTGGTTTGTTTTCACCTTTACAATGTTTTATTTTTTTCTTGTATATTTACTTAAAAATGCAGAATTAACCAATAAATTGATTCATTTTATGAAAAACTATATGCAAAGAAGAACAAAAAACAACAACACATTTACCGTGGTAAATGAAACAGAGCCTCCATCTACACTAGTATAGAATAGAGGCTACAATATGTAAAAGTCAAGAAATAATTATCTAAAATAAGCACACATTTAATATCTTTCCTTGTCAACAAAAATATGGCTTCAATTCTAAATACTATGTTGGAAATGCCAGGAAAGGCTGACTCTTAAAACTGTAATGTCACTTTCCAAGGAAGCATTTTTTTAAAAAATTCTTGACAGGTTAATTACAGTATAGCATCAAGACTGAAAATTCTGGGTTCAAAGGTGTCAAAGGTGACCAGTGAAAGAAAGAGGTTTCACACCTCCCAGTAGAAAAAAAAAATCAAGAATAGGGAATTGCACAGATGATAGAGTCCCATATGTTTAAAGGCAGCTGATGGTAAAAACCCTGGGGAAGAGCAACAAAGGGTCATTGGTAAACGGTTTTTATATATTGCTTAGGCGGTTGGACTTTATTATGATAATACAAAGAAGCCATTGAAACACTTCTGAAAAAATGTAATACTTTTTGTTTTAGATAATTCTGGAAACTCTATAAAGCCTATAAAGGGTGGAAGAGATATCTTCAGGATGTAACCAAGGAAATGAAATATACAGTTTCATTCTTAGAAATTATATTAAAACTCGACATATCTCAAAGGGTATTCAAGATGTTAGGATGTAAATTTATTTTGAAACACATATTGAATGCTTAAACTGAGAAATTTAAATGGCACATTAAATATTTGAAGCAAAAATAGAGTAAGCTTTTTTCAGTTTAAAAATAAAAACAACAACAAAAACAAAAAGTAAAAAACAATGGACTTTTGAAAAAGAACAAATTTATAAAAGAGTGAAATTTTTCTGGATGTCTCTGTTAACATACTAGATGAGTTGAAATTTTAATGCAAAGACTAATTTGAAAGTATGTGAGTTTGTTTTTCCTTCAGAAAATGATATATCTAAAGTTATTTCCGAAGATTTTTCAAGATAAAATAAATATGTATGCCCAATTATTGAATATGTCATTACAGTAAAATTTTAATATAATCTACCTATATCCTTCAGTAGGTGGTTATTAATTTATTTTAGTGTTCAGTTATTGATTTACATGGAATTTACTAAAATTAGTGACACCTCTAATGTTATATTACATAATAATGACATAAATTTCAGAAACAGTGTCTGGGGGAAAAATTAACCCTTATGAATTTAAGTTCAACACTTCCTGTAAAATACTAGTATATATGGCTAGAGAACAAATGTTAGATTAATGAGATTGTTACATTTGTATGATTAGGGTCCTTATTTTGATTTTCTTGTTAAAATAAAACTAAAAAAGTTCAGAAAGGTTTTTCATTGGTTTGGGTTTACAAAAGTTTTCTTTACAAGAATACTTGATAGTCTTTAGAAATGGTTGCATCTGCAGAGATAAATGTGTCTTAATTACAGGTTTTTTTAGGGTGAACATCTGTGCCCTTTTCCGTAGCTATATAGATACTTTGACAGTTATCTCAGAAGACTATGTGGTTAAATTTGTACTCTTCCCTTACTTGCTAGTTTACTTTATTTAGTATAAATCATATATATTTGACATACCATTGTACACTTAACACAATTTTGTTTTCTATAATTAGCTTACAAGATAGGATTAGAATCAAATCAGTATTTTTTTAATTGTGATTTTGAGTTGGTTAGAAGTAAACTTACAATCTCCTTTATTTATATTTTCTTTAGTAAAATTATAATTTCTTGAGGTAGAGAGCAGAAGTCCCTACTTTCTCTAATAATCACTTTGTCTTTAAAATAAGATGTTTCCTAAGAAAATATAGTATCACTTACTCTTTGTAAAAGAAAGTTACTTTATTTTATATGTCTGATTGTATAAATGATTCCAATATAGATGAAAGGGGCCTAGAGTCATGAAGAGGCCCAACTAAATTTTCCTAAAGCCAAGGAAATGTTAAGTCCTTTTGACACATAGATGTTAGGTACTTAGCAAAAGTTTCAGATTTGTTCTTTGCTATACTTTTCACTGGAGTGACTCTGACCCAATATGTGACAGGGATTCTTTACAAAGTTTTTTTTCAATATGTTTGACAAATAAAATGTCATACCCAGAGGATTAAAAATAGTCAATTTTTAGACCTTTCTGTCAACAATTTCCACATACCAGTCTTTCTATCAAAAGCACATCTTGCTGGATCCTTCCCAGCCCACCTTTCCATAGACCATGCTCATTTAGTTGCTAATTCAGAAAGAACCAGTGTTACTTCTAAGTGTTGACATTCATATCCTATGACTAAACAATTTCCCTGTATTCTTTCTGAATGCTTTGGGATCACACATTCTTATGATCAAACACCTACAATTTTCTAGAATGCCTACTTGAGTTGCTATACACTCTGCCTTATAGGGGGAAAAAGGCGGTGTCTATATTTCAAAGGATATATTTTGTTTCGATTAATTAAAGATTTGCCCTTTATAGGAAGGATGTGTACCAAGATGTATTTTGTGATATCTTTAAGGCAAAACATAAGTGTGTTCAAAAAGATGTACCCTTTATACTTACTTGCCCACAATTAAACTTTTAAAAATATTTTTCAACATTTTAATACTGCTGTAATAAAATGGATATACAATTTTAAGCACCTAATAGATTAAAGAAGCTCTGAAATTAATTTTAATTTAAGCTAATTTTTAGTTTTTAGGCTAATATACTGAAAAGTAATCCTATATAATAAAAGCCTAATATGTTAAGCGTTCAGTAAACCACTTGCTATGACATGCACTGACCACCAGGGGGCAGATGCTCCAACCAGTAGGTTAGCTTGCTGCTGGGGTCTGGCCGATTGGGACTGAGCAAGATGGGCCAGGCATGCCCTAGAGCCCTCCCACAGTTTCTCCCAGGCTGGCAAATCTTCTGCGTCCCTCCCCAGCCCCAATCATGCACTAGTGGGGTCAGTCCCGACTGCCTGGCCTGTGCCCTCTCACAATCTGGGACCCCTCAGAGGATGTCAGAGAGCTGCTGGTTTGGGCCCAATCTGACAGGCCAGGCCAAGGGACCCCACTGGTGCATGAATTTGTGCACTGGGTCTCTAGTAAATAATACAATAGTAGGATCACACTAACCAACAAATGCACATCATAGCGGCTGGTTGACCAGTCGACTTGCTGCCCCCTATTTCTCATTAATAAGCAAAACCCTACTGCCATTACTTACAACTTTTCCTCAGAGATATATTTCAGAAGCCAACACGCTTGTTTCCTCAAAGATTTCCTCAATGCACAAAAAAAGTTGTAAGTGGTTTTAGGCTTAAATGCCAGCCATACCTCTCTCCCTGTTTTCTCACTGCTCAGCAAATATAAAGCTTTCCTGCTGTTTAAGAATCTGAAGGAATTGTGTCTGTCCCACTTCCCAGGCAAAGCACAATCAATGAAGTGCCATCAGCTAATTGGAAAGGTTGTAGAAAATCATGAAATCAGGTGTGGTTTCAGAATTTTAGCTGGGGCTTCAAGGACATGAAAGATTAGGATGTGAGAGAGAGAAAGAATTCTTAAAAACATTCCAGATGGTTAACAGCATATAAACAGGCAAGCAGATCAGAAAATAAAAAGTGTAGAAAACATGTCTATAAGTAATTCAAACTATCTAGAATCCAGATTTAGTAAAGAGAGATAGTGGAAACTAGATTTCAATAGAGGTTAAAATTGTAGCAAATCCTCATCACCAGAGTAAGCAGCTTTGATTTTATATAGCAGCCAATGATGGGGAGGCATTTAAATCAAGCAAAGAAACAAAAGTATCCGAGCTATGCCATAAAAATATTATCTGGCAGGAGTTTAAAAGCATACAGGAGGGAGGAAATGACCATTAACAAGACAAGTCCTTAAGCATGTAATTATAATGATCCGGGTAGTAGGTAGTTTGGTCTATAAGCATGGCAGCGTGGAGTCATGTTGAAGAGATAGATTATGTAAAACATGATCAATGATCGGATGTGAATGATAAGGCAAAAAAGCAGACAGGCAGCCCCGGATGACTCTAATTTTGCCTGGTTCCTAGGCTGTCTTGCGATGAAAGGCAATGTGGTGATTCTTCAAAAAAATTTAAAACAGAAAAGCCATGTACTCTAGGATCTCACTTCTGAGCAAAAGAGTTACAAGTAGGGTCTCATAGAGATAGTTGTACATCCATGTTCAAAGCAGCATTATTTCAATAGCCAATAGGTGGAAACAACTCAAATATCCATTGATGGGTGAGTGAATAAGCAACATATAGTATTATTCAGACAAAAAAGGGAAAGGAATTTTGATAGCTGGTACAGCATGGATGACCTCTGATGACATTATGCTTAGTGAAATAAGTCAGTTAAAAAAAGACAAACGTACATCACTTTATGAGATATTAAGAGTAGTCAAACTTATAGAAGCAGAGAGTACAATGGTGGTTGCCAGGTGCTTGGGGGAGGAAATGGGGAGCTGTTGTTCAATGGGTATAGAATTTCAGTTTTGCAAGATGAACAGGGTCTGGAAACTGGTTGTGCAATAGTGTGATCATACTGAATATTACTGAAATGTACACGTCAAATGTTTATAGTGGTAAATTTTATGTACATTCATTTTTTTTAAGTTTAAAAATTGAAAGAAAAATGGAAAGTAAAGGAAAAATAAGAACAGAAAAGACAAAGACAGAAAAGAAACACAAGCCA
>NW_006289214.1:983383-989565 GCF_000327345.1 Myotis davidii
TTAGCAGTATTTACTTAAGAGCAATATGAACAAAGCAGAAACAGCTTGGTCTCTATAAGGGTAGGTGATACCATTGTAAAAGATGGATGAAATTAATTACTAGAACCTGTCTAAGAAAGGAGTTCAGAGTCCCCCCCGCCACCACCACACACACACACACACACACACATACTTTGTGTGTAAACAGAATAACTTCCAGTCCTGGTTTCTGACACTTTCTATTTATGAGATTTATAAGATCTTGCAGAAGGCACTTAATGATGCTATTAAAACAATTCATAAATAATAATACCTGCTTATCTCATGGGATTGCTATGTGATTTAAATAATGCATTTATTAGTGCTTGGTATACAAGAACGGCAAATGCTATTATCATCTGCTGACCTCCTTCATGGCTTTTGTGTAAACAATGACTGCAGTTTCTAGGTTAATTGCTGCAGAGAGGATCACCAGGACTGTCAAAGGCAGGCAGAGGCCATTAGTCACCACCATCACGCAGGGCATTGTGATCCATGCTGAGAACAAACTAGACAATATAGACGCAAAAGCTTGGACTCATTTACCAGACCCGTGTGTTTATATTAATATAATTTGCTTTAAAAATCCAGCCCTCATTTCCTCTTTTCCACTTATTGTTAATGTGTTGATCTTCCAAATAATTTTTCTACATAGCGCAGAGAAAAAGAAATGGAAAGGGAATAAGGGACCAACGTGAATTTGACAGAATATGAAAAGGAGACGGGCAAAAAAGAGCATCGAGTAGGAACTAAAAATGATGGAATAATACCACTTTTAGAAATTTGATTAGGGAATTCTCTTTCATTTAGATTGCAGCTGACAGGAAGCTGGGGAGAGTAGGAACAGTAGTGTTCATCACTGAGCTCAGCACTTACACATTTTATTCAATTTTTACAACCATTCTAGAAGATAGACTTTTATTCTCATTTTTTAGATGATGACACTAAGTAATTTGCCCCAAAGCACACAAGTTGTAAATGGTGGGTGGGTTTCCAGTCAATTCTCGGTAGCTCCTGTGCCCACATATTTTCTGTAATACCATTTAACCAGACTTCCATGTCTCAAAATGCACTCAGGTGGTTTACCAGAAAGATCACACCTCAATGGTATTTCATCTTCTGAATCTAAACTGTTTCTAACTGGAGGGCATATGTCTATAACACAGAGTCTATTCCTGTGCTGAACAACAAAATATATTTCTTCCAATGGGACAGAAAGGTCAGAATAGTTTAGAAGGAAAGAATGCTCAGAGATCACCCCAGTTATTGCTCTCACTCAGGGCAATTAGAGTAGAGAAATGAGTCCATCCAAACACACTCAACCAATTGACACTCTTCCTGTACACTATGCTGCTACCTCACAAAATGTTGCCAGTTTTAGGTAAACATTTTGAAGGTGCCAAATACTACTTCAGAATATTCTAATGCCATTCAGGGATTAAGAGAGTACTATCTAATGCATAATTAACTCTATGAAACTATCTAACTTGTAACTAAAATAAAACAAATGTCATTGTCAATTTAATTCATTGGTACTTTATCAAAACTACTCAGTATTTGGCAGGGGGAGATAGACAGCTTTTTTGGGTAATTCCATTATATTATTCAGATGCCTACTAATAAGTGATATTCTTAACTTTATCACCAACATTCTTGGAAGTAACCTATGCTATTACCTGTATTAGTAAAAGGTAGGTTTGTCTAACAACCCTGATATTTTTTTTTAATTCCCATCCTTGTAGCTAATCATATGTGTCCCTAATATTATTGTTCCCCACTAATTTTGCCCTCTTTTAACTACTTCCTTAAAACTTAGGCTATTGTATTATTTTGATCAACATAACAAAACACATATTTGCCCTTCCTGTCTCTTTCATTATATGTAATGATTACATGTTTTATTATCTGAATTTTAATAAATAAAACAACAGGACAAGTACAGAACTGTTTAACACTTAGTGAGGGTGATTTATAGGACCTTAAAGTTCATTTGCAAAAATTCTTGTTGACTTATAAGGTGAATTTAGCCATGCGAGAAATACTCATTAAGCTTCATGCAATATTAAGAAAGTGGCAACAAACTGAGTATAGTTTAAATAATGAAGGTAACCATTATTTAAGATAAAATATGATTTAAATAAATATCGTTTTTAGAGTTTAAAACCTTCATTTCTAATATGGCTTACTCCATAGCACCATAGCAGAATCTGAGCCTCCATTAGGGTGAAAGCCCCCGTGGGATACTTAAAAAAGGAGTGCTCTAGCTTTCTGTGAGCGCTGTGCATCTAATGAGAAACAGATGTTTAACTTACAACCCAAACACAAACATAAATAAAGGCAGAGCATCCTCTTAACTGAATTCCCATTGAGTTACTTCATGCTCGCAAATTTACTATCACTTAAAACAGAAGGAATAAACAAGGGTAATTGAGACAGAGAACCCGGCACATTCGCCCATATCCTAATCCAGTAGAGGTCACTTATCAACCACCTCAAAGCAGCTTGCTAGCTAAAAGGATGCCCCTTGTCTAAAGCCCAAGGAGGGAATTCCCTCAGAAGCCCGCTCTCGCTCATGAGTCCCTGTCCTCTATCTCTTATGCCTGGACTCCTGGCTTACCAAGTTCCTTTTGATTTTTCTAAAACTTGATATTAATATTGTAATTGTTTTTAATTATTAATTTAAGTAATATAATTTTTAAAATTTAATTAGCTTAACCATCATTAACATTTAAGCACGAAACAAAGTATTTCTTTTTCATGAAAACTACAATGATTTCTCTTGAAAGGTAAAATAAAAGCAAGTTACCCAGACAAAAAACAAAAACAGGTATTTTTTTAATTATGTGTGGGTAAAATGTATTGAAGTTAGGGGAGACATGTTATAAAAATTCAGAAAAATACTGTATCTAAAGTTCTTAAGTATCTTTAAATTCTAGAGAACTTTTGTACTGAAAAGATTATAAAAAATGGATGAATTGTAGGTTAATCACAAAAATAAACTAACAAAAAATGGCTCTGGAATTCCATAAAAACAACTTACAAATAGTTATACATTTATAGATGTTAAAGTAAAATGTTTGTATTATTTCTAGTTTTTTAAAGATTGTGGGGGGGGGAAGAGGGTGGATGGAAGTGGAAGAGGGCATAGAGGAGAAAATGGTGATGAAATAACTAAATGGTGAATATATATATATATATATTATTTTAGAGAGAGGAAGGGAGAGAGAGAGAGAGAGGTGAGAAATATTGATTAGTTATGTACCCTGACCAGGAATTAAGCCACCACCATTTGGTGTACCAAATGACGCTCCAACTGAGGCTCACTGGCCAGGGCTATCATTCCTACTTTAACGTATTTAGTAATCAACCATGTGCCTAGACCACTAATATCAGCTATACGGTCCTTTGCTATAGATAATAATAAACAGTAGCAAAATAATGAAAAAATAGCTGTGTTGAAAACAACACTTGACACCAGTTTATCAAAATGCCCTCCCAGAATGTACTGGGCGGATATGACATTGTGCTTAGCTAAGGTTATCTTGTCATCTGTAAGCAGTCACTCTGATTGAATAAGCCTGAATTGTTAGTTTTCCATGCACATAGAGTGAAGTGTGACAGTCACATTAGTGGACACCTGCTCTGTCCAGCTCACTGAGAAATAAGTATGCTTTCGGCCAGTGGTTCTCAAATTAAAAAGGTCAAAATCACTTGGAGGGGTGTTTACACCCCACACTGCTGGACTCCCCCAAGTTTCTGATTCAGGAGGTCTGGGCTGGGGCTCCAGGACTGCATTTCAAAAGAGTTCCCAGGTGAACCTGCTCCTGCTGGTTCAGAGCTCACATTTTAGGAACTTCTATTTCAGAATATTAAAAAACAAAACAAAAGAGTTTCACGCTTCTTTTTGTTAATCCTCACAGAGGATACTTTTTCACTGATTTTTAGAGAGAGGAAGGGAGAGAAAGAGATATCGATGTGAGAGAGACACATCCGTTGGTTGCCTCCCACACATGCCCTGACCAGGGCTGGGAATAGAGCCTGCCACCGAGGTACATGCCCTTGGCCAGAATTTAAGCTGGGACCCTTCAGTCTGTAGGTTGACACACTATCCACTGAGCCAAAAATAGAGCCTGCCACCGAGGTACATGCCCTTGACCAGAATTTAAGCTGGAACCCTTCAGTCTGTAGGCTGACACACTATCCACTAAGACAAACCAGCTAGAGCAAGAGTTTTACTCTTAAAAACTTTATAATCTAAAGAAGCTCAGATAGCCTGAAATTACATGCATAAAGCAAGGCATAAACCTTAATTCAATATATAAATTAACCAATTGATTGTCTTGGGATGCATGCCAGTGTTGGCTAGAGTGATATAATGGATTTTGAAGGAATTAGCCAGGAAATCTTCTTCCCAAGAATATAGCAAGGTGACTGAGGGCTTGTAGAAATAAACACTCATGGTGATCATATATGTGCTAAGAGAGATAAAAGTATATCTCATTTCTTATATTTTGACTACATGATTTAGAGAGAACTGAAAAGATACTTAGTTTCTACCCTCTTATATCTATATTTATATCATTCCTTCACCTTACCGTTTTTGCCTGATGTTCTTTTTCTCTCCTAATATTTCTTTCTCTCTGTAGTTTTAGGTGTAGTCAAAATCACAAATGAGGTTTTTAAGTCAATATTTCAGTAAAAGCTCTAATTGTGTCATAAGCTGATCCTTAAGGTACAATTCTGTTCATTAGTGTAATAGATTAAAATCTGTTTGGGAAACATTTTTCAAAGAAAATTAAATTGCAGGGGGAATGAAAAATTCATTCAAAGAGAGACTCTAGGTTACATTTTCTATTTCTCTTTAAAGGATTGATTATAGAAATCATTTTGCTGAAAAGCCCGGAGGACGAAGAGAAGTGCAAACTGTGTGCTTAAATGAAAATAGATTTAATCACAGGAACTGTACTGGAATTATTTTCGTTCAACATTTCAAAGATGTAATAATTTTTATGGCATCTTGCCTGAGCCCTGATTTTTGTGGGAAGTAATCCATCCTGAGTTCATGTTACAGTTGTTAAGCGCTTTAACTGGAGATAAAAGTGCTTGCCTTGTATCTGAAGTGATGCTCTCTGTAAAACAGTACTTTGAGATTGGAACAATCAGTAATGTGTGTGTGTGTTAAACTTTACATTTTCACACTGACTCCACCAGAAAGTGTCATTAAGGTATGAGGGGGAGGGGATTGTCTCAAAGCAAAAACCTGAAAACAACATGAAGCTCTGATGTTAGAGGCTGCATTAAAGAACTAAGATTCTAGAAAGTAACTAGGCCCTGCTATATAAAGGATAGATGTGCACTTTTCACATGCAACTTTTTGTATACTCCAGGTGCTATCGGGGTAATTGGGGTATTCTCTTCCCCAGTGGGTACTGGGGATAGGGTCCTTTCATTATGGGGAGAAAAAGAGTTTTCTGAGACTCATACTGGACAATGAGTGATTTTTTTTTTTTTTTGTATGTGGAATTACATCCCTGGGTTTCCAAAGTTCCACGCTAGTCATAGAATAAGTGTAGCTGGGGTTTCAGTAAAGCTAGAAGCAAAGCCAGTGTCCAGAGATGCCATCCAGGCTAGTTCAGCATCAGGCTAGTTGCAGTCCATTAGTCCATTGTTATGGGGGGTCCAGGTGGCCGTGAGCCACTGTGGCTGGGTGCACGGAAGCAGGGGCAAGAGAGCCCCACAAGCCACGAGTCACGTGCAACAGGCCAAGAGCAACTGAAAGTGACCAACAGCACAAGAGAGTGAATTCCCTTGTTCAGGGAATTAAGTTTCCCAAATCTTCCCATGCTTACGGCCCATGCTCCTTCTAGCCAAAGACCTCTTCCCAAGAGTGACTGACAGACAGCAAGCACCTTTGCTATCCCCCTAACTTTACTGGGCAAGCATCCATCTTCCTTTTGTTGCACCCCTGGGGAGTGTAGAGTTGTACCTTCCTGATGATGCTGCCCAAATGACATGCTTATAATAGTTAGCCTTCCCTTTGCTCCTTTTTTTGTTATTAATAACTAGAGGCCCGGTGCACAAAAATTTGTGCACTCGGGGGGGGAGGGGGTCCCTCAGCCCGGCCTGTGCCCTCTCGCAGTCTGGGACCCCTCGGGAGATAACGA
>NW_006289214.1:989966-996963 GCF_000327345.1 Myotis davidii
ATGAGGTGCGGGGGCGGGGTGGGGATTGGGGCACCGCACCTTGTCACACACAGAGCAGGGCTGATCAGTGGGGTTTGGTCACTGCCCCCTCTCACGCTCATCCCGGTGCCGGGAGGCCTCGCGGCTCCACTGATCTCAGCGCTGGGAGGCATATTACCCTTTTACTACATAGAATAGAAGCCGCGTGCATGGGTGGGGGCCAGCTGGTTTGCCCTGAAGGGGGTCCTGGATCAGGGTGGGGGTCCCCCCCGGGGTGCCTGGCCAGTCGGGGTGAGGGGCTGAGGGCCATTTTCAGACTAACGGGTGACTGAAGCTCCCAACCTGTCCTTTTTTCCTTTTTTCTTCATTCTGGGCCAGCTTTAGCTCTGAGGCTTGGCTCCAGCTATGAGACTTCCACTGCTGAAAGCAGGTTTCTGGCCTTTGTTTACCCTCCTGTATTTGAAACAATGTTGCAGTCCTGCTGGCTGAAGGGGGGGGTGGGTTGTTTAGCTTCTATTTTTGTAACATAGTTGCTGAGAGTGCAGCTGAAAGGCCCGCAAAGCAGGCAGGGAAGCTTTGGCTTCCTCTATCACTAAAGCAAGCAAGCCTCATGTTAGTTTTCAGCTGCCTGGCTGCCGGACGCCATCTTGGCTGTCAGTTAATTTGCATATCTCGCTGATTAGCCAATGGGAAGGGTAGCGGTCGTACACCAATTACCATGTTTCTGTTTTATTAGATAGGACTAGGTTAATTACAGTGGTATCACAGTTACAAAATGAGCATATGAAAACTGCTCCTGTGTATATGCAGAAAGTAAACCAACGATCACAGCTTTAGTCTTGTAAACAGATGCAGTTTAAAATGTCATATTATTTTTATTAAGTACAAATAGTACTTATTAAGATAAGTTTTCAATAGATTATTAGGTAAATGCTGTGTATTCTGGATTTAAATTTGATCACTGAATGCAATTACAGTATAATATTAGAGCCTGATTAATTTTTAATACCATGGTATCAACAGAGAAAAAATATCAATATGTATAGTGATACCCTAAAGCAGTGATGGCAAGCCTTTTGAGCTCGGCGTGTCAGCATTTCGAAAAACCCTAACTTAACTCTGGTGCCGTGTCACATATAGAAATTTTTTGATATTTGAAACCATAGTAAAACAAAGACTTATATTTTTGATACGTATTTTATATATTTAAATGCCATTTAACAAAGAAAAATCAACCAAAAAATGAGTTCATGTGTCACCTCTGACACGCGTATCATAGGTTCGCCATCACTACCCTAAAGCACCATATTTGACAAGAGTAATATATGGTTCTGTATTTCCCAGGTAAGTAAAAACATATCCACTCCTGCATACCCCACCCACAAGCATAGTATACACTTAAAATAAGCTATGGTTTCTCATTTCCTCAATTAGACTTGAGACCTCTTGAGGTTACAAAATGATATTTTCTATTCTTATCTTATTCATTGTTCCTAAACAAGTATTTATTAAATATTAAAGAGAAAAGATTGAGGGAGACTGCTATTTTATAGCTTTTGGAACTTGCTCTATCTGCGTGTTAACCAGTTGAATGCTTACACATAAAAGGACTATGCTTGGGTTTTATTTTCTCACTCACAGCCAAGACGAATATGTACGGTTAGGAATATTAGAGGTTTAACAAAATATTGTAGGTCATTCCCTTCTGCGAACCTGCAGTTTGCTGCTGAATTAGGAAGATGACACAAGTTCACCCGGCAGGTCACCTTCAAGCTGTCAATATATGGCTTTTGCCTCTCAAGGGAACCCATGCAGAAACAGACACTTAGAACTTTCCACTGTATAGGCAATCCCTAACCAATTGTTTGCAGCAAGGCTCTCAGCAGTCTGTACAGCAGATGTGACTACCTTGCTTAACACTATCATATGAAGGAAATAAGGGCAGAAGGGTCATATGCTAATGGGAAACGTGCACAGAGAAACTGCTGCATGAGCACAGATAACACACCTCTCCGGCCATCTGTCCCACCAGGTGTGCTGCACATCACAGGAGGATGGGAGAGGGGCGGACAGCTGAGTACACCTTATAAGTTCCCCAGAGTGGAGGTATGACGTCTTGCAACAGCAGTGTGTCACTAGAGAATAAGAGCTTTTATTAGGATTTTGAGGAGTGTGTGGCTAATGTTACTTAAAGGACTAAGTGTTCTACATTTTACATATAAAAAATACATTAGTGTTACATTATCCTTTTCTCCCTCTCACTGCAGTCTGGTGCTCTTTTATGAGTGGCAGGGAAATATGTACAGTTATGGCTGGGATGCAAGAGTTGCACATGGCAGTTTCTTGTGTATGACACCCATGATGGATCCATGGACAAAACAAAAGCTTGACGGGCTGATCCAGGCTAGCACAGACCATGTTAATGCTTACTAATCCCTGAGCCATATAACGCTGGATTACCCCAACATTAGTGTCGGCACTGGGTCAGAACTCAGCATATTTTAATGTAGTTTAGGTGTGATATTCACTAATTTTTACTCTCAAAGATGAAATGTAGAATGAAAATAAATCTGCCCCTGACACACACACATAATTGGATGAATAAATCTTTGTTGAATGAAAAAAATGATAGAATGATGCTGTTGATGTACAGGAGGTGGCATGGAGAGCAGGATTTAGGCGGTTGGTTTGACTAGGGAGTGCAGGCCTTGGTGGAACTGAGATTTGTCTATGGAATGGATTGGCCTATACATGGGTGCAGGGCACAGCTCACCTTGCTGTGTGCCATAGTGACCTTGCTGAAGAAGATGAGAAGAGGAGGAGGCGGAGGAAGAAGAGAAAGAAGAGGAAGAGGGAGAGGGAAGAGAAAGAAGAGAGAGAAAAGGAGATGGAGAGAAAAATCTACTTGGAGAAATAGAACACAGACAAATAAAAAGGTTAAAAAAATATCTGTATTATATTTGTACATGTTTATATAAAACTGATGCAGGAAATTAGCTTTCCAGGGTTACTTCTGAAAAAGGAGAAATTTCCTTTGGCTGTTTGGAAGAAAAAGGTTCAGAATGGTTGGGGGGAATGGCCTGAGATAAATAATAAACAAAATACAAAAATGAGGTTGTTGCCTTCCAGGTAGAGAAAAAGATCAGTTAGGAAGGATTACACTAGAATATATAAGAGTCATCCCAACATACACTTGAGATCAGAGATTCATATGTAGAATATAGGTAAGTATACATACTTTCATTTTTTAACAAACTGGCTTTTTAATCATACATTATTTAGAAGCAGCCATAAAGATTTTAACCCTGAGAAATATGTTTGATTTCATTAATTAATAGACCTGTGATAAGTAGCTTTCTACAACTGGAATAATAAGACAGTCCAACTAGATAAAATGATAGTTCTATGCTTGAAAATCAGGACAAAAATTTCAAAACATTTGTCCATTCCAATGCAGCCTAAAGTTATTACATATTCTTTTCCTATTTCAGGGATTTCATTACACTGAAACAACTGTAAACAATCAGAGGGACTTGGGATGTGATCAGACTAAGCAATACAAACCTCCATAGTGAATTGACATTGTGAAAAGTATAGTAGAAGACACATACTGAAGGGGGGTGGGGAAGAGATGGGATTGTGGATGTTTTCAGGGAGAAAAACATTTTCCGCCATGGTTTATGAAATATGATGTTATCTGTTTTTCTTTTCAGGACCCAGAAATAACACCCTGACTCAAATCAAGGAAGATATATTCATGCCAACCTTCAGTAAGAGAAATCCAAGGTAGTGTTTTGTCAGTGTACATAATGCATACAAAACTACCTAGGTACCCGTCTCTATACCTGAAAAGAAATGATGGTATTATTTCTTGGAGGAATAGAATTTGAAATTATATTTTTAAAGTAGCAGTTAACATATTTCTAGTTCTGAAACCACTGCCCTGGCAATAGCCTCTCTCTTAAAGGTAGTGTTTTCCTTCCTTAACCACTCAGGTCCTTAACTTTCTACTCTGCAGCTGTCAAACTGACATCTGTACTTTAAAAAGGATTAGAACTCATTACGGAAAAAATAGAACTTTGGCATTTGACAGTAAAGCCAACACACAGGAAAGGTATTTTTTGCTTTACAGTGATATACGGCATTTGCTTAAAATATGTGCTCTTAAATAATAAGAGAAAACAGGTATATAAAACCTACAAAGTGTATTTGTAATAACTTTTATAAGAGTTAAAAATAACTCAACATGTTTTTTTTTCCCTTGTCAGACTTTGTAAGGTTTCATTTCAGTACTAAAATTAAATAACATTGAATTTTTATGATTTAAAGCAGTTTTCTCCAAAAAAGCAAAACATCACCAAAAAAGATTCTAATCAGAACAAAAGTTCTTAGAAAACTATCATAGAAAAGATAATTAAGCCATTAAATTCTAAGGTACCAGTACATGAGTTGAAGTCCTAAACTAGCCCTGGTCATGTGACTTTATTTATGAAGGGGCCATTGATTCACCCATTTGTCCTTGAAAAAATATTCTGAACTGTACAAACTATTAGTAGTTTTAAAACTTTCAAACTCTCATCATTTAGACTAAAAACTCTACTTTAGAACTGCAGTAAATTGGACAGGAGTTTTTAAGTTCTCTCTAAATGGCTATAATTAAACCCTCACTTAAAGCTTTACCATCCATACCAAGGACAAATTCAATGTAATAAGGGGTGCATCGGATTAAAGTTATTATGAAGAAAGAAAACCTGTAACTTGGCATAAATTCCTGCACAAAGGGTGCAGGTTAGACACTCCTATAATTTCTTCTAAAAATAAGTTGTTATATGAAGATCAGAAAGGCTAGGTGAATAGAGGAAAATATTATAACCTTTCCTTTTAAAGCTAGGCTTAAAAGTGAACCCTTACCCAGGAAATCTATTAATTGTTAAACTTCCATCTTTTAAATACACTGGGAAAACAAATGTATGTTTTGATAATGACCCTAATTCAAATTCAATATGTACTCATAGGTCAAATTCTTTGAAGTGAATCTAATTAGCAAGAATACATCACCTTGCTCAGGGGTGCAGAAAGCTATCTGATGAGATCTAGAAATAGAGATGACCTTAATGTGAGAAATAACAGAATTGGTGGCTATTGCTGCAATATAGTTGCCAAATTGAATGAAAAAACAACAACACACAAATCAACCTAAAAACAGTGTACTCTCTGAGACAAGAAGGGGATTATCTATTGCTCTTTCCTAAGCTATTGAAAACTTAAAATAGAAACAAATAAATATTACATTTCTGCTATTTCAATTAAGACGATGATTTTTATGAACTCGCTCCCTTGACCATTTAATAAAACTACATTTTTTAAAGGAACAAAACTGTTCTCAGGGAAGAACTAAAGACATATCAAAACGCTGCTGTCTAACAATGAGGATTTGTGATTTTTTTTTTCTCACTAAAAGGCAGTTTTCAATTGTGATCTAAAAATAATGAAATCGTCTTAATTATCTCCTCTATGAAGGAAAATGTACTGTAACTTTAAAGCATAATATAGTTCACATTAAATATATGCTATCAAGTCTTAATCTCTGCTGATCAACATGGCTTTCAGAAAAGAAGTAAAATTACATTATGAACATTTATCTGATGAGGAAATTAAGATGTAATAAGCAGAAAAACATGGCATGTTTTTATTTGAGCACTTCACCAAAATATAAGTAGAAGGATCTTTTGACTGCTAGTTCATTGCATTTTCCACCCCTATCAGTTTGGTTTGAAAGCACTGTATTCCATTGTCTTGTAAGAAAATGTGACTCCTTAGTGTTCATGTTTCATTCAAAATCCTCAGAAATGCCATCCCTCCTCAGGGGAAGTGCAATATCATTTGCAAGGATGGTATACATCAAAGTCAATTTGCTAATTAGTTTTAGTTGTTTTCTAAGAACTATGAATGCTACTGCTACCTGGTTACTCCAGCAGCAATTCTGGGGATGTCTGATCATTTGACATCTAGGCATCAGCAAAAATAAGAAAAGTGCAGCAGCGTCGCAGCTCTCAACATGAAGATATTTAATATCTATCTATCTATCTATATCTATATATCTATATCTATCTATCTATCTATCTATCTATCTATCTATCTATCTATATATATATATTGAGAGTAGCAGTGTTTCACTGATGACCTAATATCAGTCTATTCACTTCCCCACATTTTTAACAATCATTCAGTTTTTCAAATTTTTATTTTCCCACTAGAGGCCTGGTGTACAAAATTCATGCATGGGTGGGGGGTCCCCTCAGCCCAGCCTGCACCCTCTCCAATCCGGGACCCCTCAGGGGATGTCTGACTGGTGATTTAGGCCCAATCCTGGCAGTCGGACATCCCTCTCACAATCCGGGACCACTGGCTCCTATGCTCACCTGCCTGCCTGATCACCCCTAACTGGCCCCACTGCTGGCCTGGTCACCCCCACTACCCCCCCTACCAACCAGGTTGCCCCCAACTGCTCCCTCCCTGCCAGCCTGGCCACCCCTAACTGCCTCCCCCATCAGCCTGGTCACCTCTTACTGCCCCTCTGTCAGCCTGTTCACACCTCATTGCCCACCTGTGCCGACCGGGTCACCCCACGCAGCCTGCTGTTTGGTATTTGGTTGCCCATCAATTCCCTCCCTTCCTGCCTGATCACTCCATGCAGCCTGCTGCTCAGTCATTTGGTCATCCCTCACTACCCCCCCTGCCAGCCTGGTCACCCCATGCAGTCTGCTGCTCAGTCATTTGGTCTTCCTTCACTAATGCCCCTACCAGCTTGGTCGCCCCACACAGCCTGTCGGTCATCCATTTGGTTGTTTCAGTTGCGACTGTCACTTAGGCTTTTATATATATACTAGAGGCCCAGTGCACAAAAATCTGTGCACTCGGTGGGGAAGAGGGGTCCCTCACCCTGGCCTGTACCCTCTCCAAGTCTGGGACCCCTCGGGAGATAACGCCCTGCTGGCTTAGGCCTGCTCCCAGGTGT
>NW_006289214.1:997782-998649 GCF_000327345.1 Myotis davidii
TGCATGGGTGGGGCTGGCTGGTTTGCCCTGAAGGGTGTCCTGGATCAGGGTGGGGGTCCCCACTGGGGTGCCTGGCCAGCCTGAGTGAGGGAATGATGGCCATTTGCAGCTGGTCACACACCCTTCAGGGTGGGGGTACCCACTGGGGTGCCTGGCCAGTCTGGGTGAGGGACTGAGGGCTGTTTTCAGGCTGGTGGGTGATGGAAGCACCCAACCGCTTCTTTTCTCTTTTTTTCCTTTTTATTCTGGGCCAGCTTTAGCTCTTAGGCTTAGCTCCAGCTCTGAGGCTTCCACTGCTGAAAGTAGGTTTCTGGTTTGTTTCGATTCTATAATCGAAACACTGTATCAACTCCAGCTCTGAGATCCCGGCTGGCCGCTTCTATATTTGTTACAATGTTCAAACTGCAGGCTCAGAGGCCGGCAAGGCAGGCGGGGAACGTTGCAGTCCTCCGTCACTGAAGCAAGCAAGCCTCAAGTTCAGTTTAAGCTGCCTGGCTGCCGGCCGCCATCTTGGCTGGAAGTTAATTTGCATATCTCACTGATTAGCCAATGGGAAGGGTAGCAGTTGTATGCCAATTACCATGTTTCTCTTTTATTAGATAAGGACTAGAGGCCCAGTGCTCAAAAATGTGTGCACTCAGGGGGGTCCCTCAACCTGGCCTGTGCCCTCTCACAGACTGACCCCGCTCCCCAGGCGTCAGGCCTAAGCTGGCAGTCAGACATCCCTCTGGAAGCCCAGGAGCCCTTGGGGGATGTCAACTTGCCAGCGGGGAACAGGCCTAAGGTGCAGTTGGACATCATTAGTGCTGCTGAGGAGGTGAGAGAGGCTCCTGCCACCACTGCTATACTGGCAGCCATAGAAGGTAA
>NW_006289214.1:999259-1005291 GCF_000327345.1 Myotis davidii
GCCCCACCTCTGCTGCCTTGGCTCTGTTCCTGTCTCTGCCGCCTCTACTTTGCTCCCTTCTGCAGCCCTTCACTTCCACATTTTCTTCAGTCTTTGCTTCCAGCCAGTAGATGCAAATTAACTGCATTCACCCATTTGTGGCTGCTATCTTGGTTGGGTTGATTTGCATATAGTCACTCTGATTGGCGGGTGGGTGTAGCAAAGGTATGGTCAATTAGCATCTTTGTCTTTTATTAGTGTAGATAGATATGCAACACTCTATAAAGATCACTACAGACACTGTATAATGTTTCTAAATAAAAATCATTAAAAACAAAATTTCCTCAGCAAGATGATGTTTGAACAAAGAAGCAATAACATTTCAAGAATAAGATATTTCTACTGAAATTTGTTGATTATTTATTCATATTCATGGTTTATAAGTAATTGGTAACCATTGTGAAATATACCTGCTTCCTTGTACGTGTTCTTTTTCTCCTTAATTGTGCTGATAATTTGCAGGGCTTTGATTTCACCTGCAGAATCTAAACCAAATCACTATAGTCAAATAAAAATTCCTCTGATCAGAGTATAAATGGTAATTTTGGAAAAATGAAAATTATAGGAATGATTAACATATAAATAAAAACTTCTCAATGGATATTATGGATATTTCACCTTTGTTTTTAACATATTTATATACTTACCTTGATTACTAATTAAGCCCCCTGTTTTAAAATTTATAAAATCTAAGATCAGGGGTCCAAACCACATGACCAGTGATATGCTAGTGGAGGATAGGTTATCCTGGGGGTGAGGCTCTTGTTTCCCCAGTTTTGCCTCTCATTAGGCATCAGGGTCACATCCCTGGTCAGGCAGTTTGGACCTCTGCATCTTTTCCTGCCTAAAGATAACATCTAGGCCTCAGTTGTATTTCAGCTCCAGGCCCAGAAAATCAGCAAAACCAGACAAGTTGCACTGTGGCTGCCTCAGGACCAGCTACACTGACTAATGACCCCCTGTCCTACCACTGACCAATCAGTGCAGACAATGACCCTGAAAGAGCAACCTGGAAAGATGATGAGTCTTTTATTATAATCTTCCCCTAAGACGTCCCCTAAGATGTCCATCTGCAAGAGAGACAAATATGCTCAGAATAAAGTACCCAGTGCAGGCGCTCCCTCCACGGAGCATGCCCGTGCCATTCCACCCCCTCTCCTTCCTCCACAGCATGAATCCCCTAACCTCTAAGGGACCCCATGAGACTTGCAACCAGGGGAGCAATGGGCAGCAGCAGCTCACCCAGGGCTTACTCCATGAACCTGTCTCCAAGGCCCCCTTTTCTCTGACTTCTCAGTGAGCGAAAGCAGCTAAGTCTAGGCATTTCTGTTGCTTCTTCTATGTCCTTTCTCGTTTCACAGTCCTAAGTACATTTTTCTGTCATCATCAACCCAATATCCCCTTGGCTTGGTGCTATGCAATACTTCCCTTTGGATATCACATCCCCCAGCCCTTTTCCTTAAATAAATTCAAATTTTCTTTAAAAAAAGCTCATAAAATCTAATATTATTCTAATATTGGTGTAAGGAAACATGAAGAATTTTGTAGAAAATGCAAACAAATAAATGGAATTCACTATGTAATTCTTTTCTCATGTCTACCCCTGCCCAATCCCCATCAAAATAACAGTGTTTCAATCTATAGATTCAATACAATCTCTATTTAAATACCAATGGCATATTTCACAGACCTAGTACAAACAATCCAAAAATGTATATGGAATCAAAAAAGACCTCGAGTAGCTGCAGCGATCTTGAGAAAGAAGAACAAAGATGTAGGAATCACAATACCAGATATCAAGTTATACTACAAAGCCACTGTACTCAAAACAACCTGGTACTGGTACAAGAACAGACATATAAACCAATGGAACAGAACGAAGAACCCAGAAATTGACCCAAGCCATTACACTCAATTAATATTTGACAAAGGAGGCAAGAGCATACAGTAGAGTCAAGACACTCTCTTTAATAAAGGGTGCTGGAAAAATTGAACAGGTACATGCAAAAAATAAGGGGGGGGGAGACTGCCAACTCACAGCATACACAAGAATAAAATCAAAATGTATAAAATACTTAAATATAAGTCATGACATCATAAAAATCTTAGAGTAAACTATAGGCAGCAAATTCGCAGCCATTTCTCATAGAACTATGTTTAATGATACATTTTCTAAAGCAAAGGAAACTAAGAAGAAAATAAATGATCACATCAAAATAAAAACCTTCTGCACAGCAAAAAACAAACAAATACCAATAAAATGAAAAGGGAGCCCACTGCATGGGAGAACACATTTGCTAATAATATGTCTGATAAAGGATTAATATCCAAAATAAATAAGGAACTCATACAACTTAACAAAAGACAGACAAACAATCCAATAAAAAATGGGCAAAGGATTTAAATAGACACTTCTCCAAAGTGGACATACAGATGGCCAAGAGACATATGAAAATGCTCAAATTTACTAATCATCAGAGAGATGCAAATTAAAATAACAATGAGGTGTCACCTCACACCTGTCAGAATGGCTATCATCAGAAAATTCACAAATGACATGTGCTGGCAAGGATGTAGAAAAAAGGAAACCCTACTGCACTGCTGGTGGGAATGCAGATTAGTGCGACCACTGTGGAAAATAGTATGGAGTTTCCTAAAAATATTAAATATGGAATTGGATTAGATCCAGTGATCCCACTTCTAGGAATATACCCTAAGAAACCTGAAACACCAATAAAAAAATATATGCTCCCATATGTTCAAAGCAGTGCAATTTACAATAGCCAAGATTTAGAAACAGCCCAAGTGCCCATCAGTAAATGAGTGGATAAAAAAAATCTGTAGTGCATGTACACCATGGAGCACTATGCAACAGTAAAAATGAAGGATCTCTACCATTTGAGACAGCATGAAGTGATCTAGAGAGCATTATACTAAGCAAAATAAGTCAGTCAGATAAAGATAAGTATCATAGGATGTCACTCATATGTGGAATCTAATGAACAAAATAAAATGATGAACAAAATAAATCCCGAGTCATAGAAGCATGGACCAAACTGAGGAATCTCAGAAAGAAGGCAGAATTGGATGGGGTGGGGATTGATTAACCAGGGAACTTATATGCATACTAGAGGCCCGGTGCATGAAATTCATGACTGGAAGGGGGGTGGTCCCTCAATCCGGCCTGCACCCTCTCCAATCTGGACCCCTTGAGGGATGTCCAACTGCCAGTTTAAGCCCGATCCCTGTGGGCCTAAACTGGCAGTCGGACATCCCTTTCACAATCTGGGACCACTGGCTCCTAACTACTCCCCTGCCTACTGATCACTCCTAACCACCTCTGCCTTCCGGCCTCTGATTGCCCCTAACTGCCCTTCCCTGCCAGCCTGGTCATCCCTAACCGCCTCTGCCTCAGCCTCTGCCACCATGGTTTGTCTGGAAAGATGTCTGGATGGATGTCCAGCCTAATTAGCATATTACTCTTTTTTAGTATGGATAAGCATAATCCATGAGCACAGACAATAATGTGGTGAAGGCCTGGGAGGAGTAGAGGCCAGGTGGAAGGGGTCAATGGGGAAGATAAAAAGGACATCTGTAATATTTTCAACAATAAAGATAAATTTAAAAAAACAAAACAAAACAAAAAAACAAAATTTCAGGAATTCAGAATCACTAATCTGACCATTGACTCACCATAGAAACACGCCCTTCCCTCTATTGCCATCCAACCAATTAACCAGAGGGTGTTTCAAGTTATCTAAATGTGCTATTTATGATATGAAAATAATTACTCAGACTTAAGGTGGTATGATCAACAGCTTCTCAGAGTTTTTGTCTTCTTTTTCATTATCTTTATTTATAATTTAAATGTTTAGCTTGTAATAAAATGGTTATGGACTTCTAATGGATTCTAACAGTGCGATTACAAAAGGGAAGTCATATTATTGCAATAAGAATTAAATGGGTTCAGTTACATTTTAATTCTAAGAGCGATTTCAAGTATAACCTGTAGGATTTAATAGAAAACAAAGTCAGGTTTAGAACTCTGGGGAATAATCTGTCAAACTTGAAAGCAAGGAATGTGAAAATCTTTGGTGGACAGGCACTTAAATGTGTTTAATGGAGCAAATGAAAAACTATTACAACTCTATCTTCTATTTTGTTCTAAGAAGCATGTCTGATAAAGAAAAGAAGAAAAGGTATATTTTAACTAAAGTCAAAAAACATTGGTTATAAATCAGTGTAATGGTCCATAAGATTCTCCTCTTACACATATACAAACTACACATTTTAGCAAATACATTGCACCTTATTCACTAGTTCAAAACGGCACCATGGGCATGTTCTAGAATGAGGACTATGCCATTGCACATTTTTCTCTGAACATTATAACTGACTGTTATTTTATAAAACTGATAGTAAATCTTCCATCTCAATAGAATATATTGTAAAATGTATTCTCCACTTCATTACAAACTGTTGGTTTTTGTTTTAGTTTTGAAAGTCAGATAGTGTATCTAACTTCTTTGCATTCCCACTCCACTCAACCCCATTAAATCCATGACTAACATATAATGAATGTGCCTCAGATTTCTTTTAGTTTTTTTGAGGTGAAATGATTAATTAAGTTTTAGTTGAATGAATGTTTTATATCACTAAAGAAAAAAGTAAGTGCTTACTAAATGTAACTGGGAAACATAATGATTTATTTCATTGTTCCCACAAAAATGGCTTTACTAACAGTAGCACAGTTATTTGTAATTATTTATAATGAGATTAATTTGTTCTAGATTAAATATACTATAATCTCTACTTTGCAAATGGGTTCCAAAATTTTGATGTCATAGAAAGATGCAAGTATTGATTGGCAGAAGTAGAGGGCTACATAATTTTTAGCTAATGACAAAACTGAGTGGTTTCCAACACCATTATGCTGCAAGACAACATAGTCTGTTTATATCAATATTAATTTAGTGGGAATACCACAACAGACTTGTCAAATAAGATATGAGAGTAAGCTATATCATTAAACATCAGCCGGGCTACATGATGTCACAGTTCCTCTATTCTTCAATTCACACGGTAATGGGAAGATAATTATGCTTGTACTTTTAATAATTACTAAGCATTTTACTTTCCCTTTAGAAAAAAATAATAACTTGTCAATTTAATGATCTCTAAGACACAAAAATCAAGTCTAATTGATTGTCTACACTCTACAGGTAATACACAACATAGGGCAAATTGTCATTTTGAATATACTTTACGAAATGGAAATTAGCCCTAGCTGATGTTTCTCAGTGGTTAGAGCATCAGCCTACATACCTAAGAGTCAGGGATTCAATTCCTGGACAACAGCAGGTACCTGAGTTGCAGGTTAAACCTCTATCTCCAGTCAGAATGTATGTGGGAACCAATCTCTCTCTCTCTCTCTCTCTCTCTTCTTCCTTCCCTCCCTCCCTGTTTCTTTCTACTTTCCTTAAAAGTCAATGCAAAAAAAAAAATCCTCAGGTAAGGATTAACAAAAAGAAAAAAAAGAGAGGAAATGAAAAAGAAGAAATAGAAAAATAAATAAAAAGTCCTCAGACAAAAAGCTTTATTTCTCCCCCCTTTTCTTCCTGTCTGTACACTATTATCAATTCTAAGACCTTCTCCTCCAACTAATGAATTAAGCAACAAAAGTCTCCACCTTCCGATTGACTGATATGCATCCTTCAAATGTATCTCAAAAGTTATTATCAGTGTAAGATTTCCCATAAATTACAGAGAGCTACTGCTTCCTCTCCTGAACTTCCTGGGTAGGTTTAGGGACAAAAATCTCTATTTCTGTAATGATCACTTTTGTGATTTTGGCAGGAGCTTCTCAAATGCAGCCCTCTGTTCCATTTATATCTCTGTCTCCAGAGCCTACTATGTGCCTAGTGTGTGGTTGCAACAGTTATTTAATGAATAAATAATTGAATGATTAAATAGATATAAATATGGCTCTTTCC